>NC_056731.1:1487172897-1487397897 GCF_019279795.1 Protopterus annectens | reverse complement strand
GTGAAAAACTTCTCAAAAGCAGACTTCACTCTTCTTAAGACTGAGATGGTATCCTTTAAGCCCACTGTGCCAGTGGATACCACATCCCGCAATGCCGAATCCTTCACAAATGCTTTCTATGGACATCTCCAAGAATGCATGGATCATGCAGTCCCAAACAAATCCAAGTCCCTCTCCACCAAAGGTAAGCATCCTGTCTGGTGGACCTCAGCCATAAACAAATTGTATAACAAAAGAAGGAAGCTACTGCACATCAGAGAAAAATCCCATGAAGGGAAGACATCTCTGATCAACATTAGCAGAAAACTACGTTCTCTCATAAAAACATCCAAGGCCAACTTTGAGAGAAAAATCGCTAAGGACACTAAAGATAACCACAAAGCCTTCTTCAGCTATGTTAGAAACCTGGGTGGAAACCCTCAGATATGCTCAGGGTTGGTTAACAGCAACAAAAAATACACCCACAGATATTGCCAACATTCTGGCTGACAGGTTCACTGCAAATTTCTCCCCTCCTTCACCCCCAAAAGAAGAAATACTTATCCCAGCTGAATGTAATCTCCCTGTCATCTCAGATGTCCAAGTGAGAACTGCCCTAAACAAAGCAAAAAACACAGCATCAATGGGACCTGACGGTATCCCGGGTTGCGTGTTACGTGAACTCCAAGAGGAGCTAAACCCACACATAAAAATGCTATTTAACCTTAGCCTTACTTCAGGATATGTACCTGAACACTGGCGTACAGCAACAGTGGTCCCACTCCACAAGGGGGGTGCCTCTACAGACCCTGGAAACTACTGTCCCATATGCTTAACCAGCCTGGTCTGCAAAACTATGGAAAGAATCATTATGGAACTCATAAACAGAGACATAGGGGACCTACAGACACTTGACCCCACCCAGTTCGGCTTTGTAAAGGGCAGATCCTGCCTTTTAAACCTGGTTGACTTTTTCAAAACAGTCACTAGAGCCATTGATGAGGGCAAAGCAGTCCATACAGCATACCTGGACTTGGCTAAGGCCTTCGACACAATACTCCACTCAGGCATCATAGATAAGCTCAACAGCTTAAAAGTAAACCCTTATGTCACTAGATGGGTTGCAAACTGGCTAAAGGACAGAACCCATAAAGTTAAAATCGCTGGAGCAATGTCAGACTCAAAGTCAGTCACAAGTGGTGTCCCACAGGGATCTGTCCTGGGACCCCTCTTGTTCGGCATTTATTTCTCAGATGTTAAAGCAAACATGGGAGGGCTGTGGCTGACAAAGTTCACAGATGACTGCAAACTAGGCACCATAGTCGATACACCAGCAGACACACACATCCTACAAAAAGGCCTCACAGAAATGGACAACTGGTCTCGGAGTCACGGCCTTAAACTAAATGCCAAAAAATGTATAGTCATCCCCTTTGGGAAAAACAAAGTACCCACAAATTATCACATAGACAGCAACCCACTGAGTACGGAAAAAGTAATCAGAGACCTAGGGACCCAAGTCGACAGCGACCTCTCATTTGACACCCACGTTGCCAAAGTGGTTAGAAAAACATTCTACCTTGCACACCTCATCATGAAGGGATTCACATCCAGATCCAAGGATGTCATTGTACCCCTATATTCCTCCCTCATCAGACCCATGATTGAGTACAATGTCCCATTTGGTATGTACCTCACCCGGCATTTGCAACAGCTGGAGAGACCACAAAAGTACCTCACCAAGAGGATCAAGGGTCTCCAACATATGTCTTATTCTGCCAGACTAAAGAAACTTCAGCTCTATTCAGTAGCATACCGCCTGCTCAGAGGTGACCTCTGCCTGACGTTCAAGGCCATGTCCAATCAGGATCTGATGGACATGCTCCACCTCAAAAAATCCAAATCCATCAGGACCACGAGAGCTAAAGACTTAAACCTCGGTACAAGTATGAATGGGACATGCTGGAGGGATAGATTCATAACCCAGAGGCTTCCCATGCTTTGGAACAAGATCCTAGTTCGTATTAGGCAAAGCCCCTCACTGACTCTCTTCAAGAGAAATCTTGATGAGTGGATGGGAGATCGTAAGTTTACCCCAGGGGTCACATCTTTGTCACTGCTAGACAGGGGCACAGTAAACTAATTCTATTATATAAGGGGACCTTCATTGTGTCACTACTAGACAGAGGCACAGTATTCTAAATTTATTCTGTACATTTTTTGTACCATTTCATGGGGTGGCAAAAGCCACATCACTATGGCTAGGCTTACAAATGCCCAGGGCAGATAGCCTAGTACTATACTATGAAACTATGAAACTATGAAACTATAAGGTGAAGTCCCAGGACTGGAAAAACTCCCTTACCATCCTCAACAAAAAGTTGAGATTCCTCATCAAATCCTCCAAAGCTAACTATGAAAACAGAATTGCAGCAGATAGTAAAGACAACCACAAGGCCTTCTATAGTTAAGTAAAGTATCTCCCTGGCAATACCCAGATTTGCTTTGAGCTACTGCAAAATGGTACCTCCTATACCAAGCCAACAGATATTGCCAGTATACTGACTGACAGATTTAGTGCCACCGTTAACCCTCTCCCCCGAAGGACCAATCACAATACCATTAGATTGCCAGGCAGCCAGTATTACTGCTGCACAAGTTAAAACAGCACCATCCAAGGCCAAGAATACAGCATTTATGGGATCTGACAATATCCCAGGCTATGTTCTACATGAACTACAGAGTGAACTGTCACCTCACCTGTGTGCCCTGTTCAACCACAGCCTCATGTCCCTACCGAATGGCACACTGCTACAGTCATCCCTCCCCACAAAGAAAGCGTGACTACAGACCCAGGGAACTATTTCCGCATTAGCCTGATGAGTCTGTTATGCAAAGCTATGGGACGTATCATCATGGACCTAATAAACAGGGATATAGGAAATCTCCAGACTCTGGATCCAACACAGTGTGGTTTTGTGAAGGATAGGTCATGCCTGCTCAACCTGGTTGACATCTTTGAGTTAGTCACCAGAGCTGTGGATGAAGGCAAGTTGTTTCATACAGCCTACCTGGATCTGGCCAAGGCCTTTGATACCATTCCCCACTCAGGAATCATAGAAAAACTCACTAAGCTAGACATCAACCCCTATATCACTAGGTGGGTTGCAAACTGGCTCACAGATAGAACCCACACTGTGAAGGTAGCTGACTCCAAGTCATACTGCTGACCAGTCACGAGTGGAGTCCCACAGGATTTGGTCCTGGGTCCTCTCCTGTTTGATATCTAGATCTCTGAAGTCCAGGGCAACACAAAAGGACTCTGGTTGACAAGGTTCAGAGATGAATGCAAGTTGGGAGCTATTATTAACCCCACAAGTGATGCTGACATCCTACAGAAAGGTCTCACAGAGTCCAACGACAAAAAATGTGTCATCATCCCCTTTTGGGAGAAACCCAGTTCCCATGACTTACCACATCAGTGGTAGTCCCCTGAACACAGAAGGTGTTATAAGGGATCTGGGAACACAGGCTGATAGTAACCTCTCCCTTGACCAACACATTGTCACTGTGGTCAGAAAGTCCTTCTATGTGCTACATCTCATTACTAAGGCTTTTGCATCCAGGAAGAAAGAAGTCATTGTCTCTGTCTACTTTTCCCTCATTAGGCTAATCATCAAGTACAATGCCCCATTTGACATGTATTTCACTAGACACCTGCAACAACTGGAGAGGCATCAAAAGTACCTCATAAACAGGATCCTAGACCTTAAACACCTGCCCTATATGGACAGACTCCATAAACTCCAACTATTCTCTTTCGCATATTGCCTACTTAGAGGTGATCTCTGCTTGACTTACAAAGCTATAACTGACCCATCTCTGTTAGAAATGCTACAGCTAGAGAAATCCCAATCCCTCTGCACCCCACACTCCACAGACCTCGACCTCATTACCACAATCAACACAACAGGCTGGAGGGACAGGTCCATAACCCAGAGAGTGCCCATGCTATGGAATACACTTGCCATACATGTCAAGTAGAGCACCTCACTAGCCCTCTTCAAGAGAAATCTTGATGAGTGATGGGAAATAGAAAATTCACTCTGTGGATCACTTCAGTGACTCTGCTCGGCAGATGCACTGTAAACTAAGGATGGGTGGCATGATGCCAGGGTAATCCTATGGGCTAGGCTTCTAAAGGCTCCAGGCCCATTAGCCTGATACGCATATGCACCTATGGACCTGTGAACCTATATATATATATATATATATATATATATATATATATATATATATATATATATATATATATATATATACAGAAACGGATAACTGGTGCCAGAGCCATGGCCTAAAGTTAAATGCCAAGAAATGCATAGTCATACCCTTCGGGAAAAATAAGGTTACCCCTAGCTACCATATAGGTGGCAATCCCCTGAACACAGAAGAAGTTATTAGGGACCTGGGAACCCAGGTTGACAGTAGCCTTTCATTCGACACTCATATTGCTAAAGTAGTTAGGAAGACCTTCTACATTGCCCACCTTATCATGAAGGGATTCACATCTAGATCAAGGGAAGTCATAGTCTCCCTATACTCATCACTCATCAGACCAATGATCGAGTACAATGCCCCATTCGAATGTATCTGACCCGACACTTGCAGCAGCTGGAGAGGCCACAAAGTTCCTCACCAAAAGGATAAAGGGTCTCAAAATCTGTCTTATGCTGCCCGACTGAAAGAACTCCAGTTATATTCAGTTGCTTACCGCTTGCTCAGAGGTGACCTATGCCTGACATACAAGGCCATGTCAAACCCAGATTTGATGAACATGCTTCATCTCAAAAATCTAGATCCCTCAGAGCCACAAGGGCGGAGACTTAAACCTCGACACGGTTATTAATAGGATGTGCTGGAGGGATAGATTCATCACCCAAAGACTCCCTATGCTGTGGAACCAAATCCCGGTTTATGTGAGGCAGAGCACCTCGCTGGCCTTGTTCAAGAGGAATCTTGACCAATGGATGGGGGATCGCAGATACACCCCAGGGGTTACCTCAGTGTCACTGCTCGACAGAGGCACAGCAAAATAATGGGCATAGTTTCTCCAAACTAAAGGGGTGGCGTAAGCCACAAAACTATGGGCTAGGCTTATAAATGCTCTCGGGCAGATAGCCTAGTATGAACCTATGAACCTATGAACCTATATAAAGAGAGAGAGAGATGCATACATATATGTGCTCAGAACATGTAGTGGAGTTGTATCTCAGAATCATACCTCTCAACCTCTTAGTACAACAAATCTGTCCAAAGACTGTCAGAATGGGGGACAATGGACCCAAACTAGAGACCCTTTTTAAATATTGTCCTTATAAATGTATAAAGGTGCCAGAGTAACACAGTTTGTTTCAGCATATATAGTCTGATGGCTGTGAGGTCTGAAAATTAAATGTATGTCATCATTTACTGACAAAAATCCCCATATCATCACAATGATTTACCAGAGAAAGGAGACTAATCTGTAAAACAGATCAAAAATATGAGCAATAAACCTGGACATCCTGAAACAATCCAGGCAGTTAAGAGGTATGCTTAGAACCCCTTACTGAAATGAATCTGGACCAAGGCTGACAAATTGGTGGGTGGAAGCCATGAAAATGGTGACATATCTGAAATAGTGGCGAAGATAAGCTGACACAGTTGCTGCAGCAACACCCTCCTGTCTGCTGTAACACATATTCACTGAGATAGCAAAAGTAATTGAAATAGCAAATCTGCTATGGGGAATTATGCATGTATTTGCAAATATATCAGGCACTGCAGGGATGTAACAGCACTGAAAAACAGACACCAGTGTGAAAGTGCATACCCATAACCAATTTCACCACAGTCACAGTCACATACCGGTAAGTCAATTAAACAGTAGAGAATACTGTGTGAAAAATACATCATTGTTTGCCACTCACACACTACTCTTACATATACTGGCCCAATTCATAGTATAGTCTGAATCCCGACCATAGTACAGGACATGTCTCAGTCTGCCCCTACAAACACATATAGTCAATAGATCAGCAGAAACTGGGGCAGCATGCACAGCCAGATAAAGAAGGAGGCATAACACTTACATCCACCCTTCTCCATACACAGCCCAACTAACATGTACACATGACATGTGTACACAGTCATGACAGTCTGTTAACAATGGCCAGAAATACACAGGTCTCTCATGTACCATTCACATCAGAATGTACAGGCTCAGGACTCATATCTATGACCTCTTTCCTGTAACATGTCTGTGGGTCTATGGCATCACTGGTATGGTAGCGAGAAATAAGGCAAGAAATAATGATACTAAATACTTCTGAGCCTCATAGTGCATGACATCTGGACAAAGCCTGACATCATTTGGGGACAGAGGCACCAACACAGGTGTAGATTGGACATATTGTTGTCTTAAAATGAGACAGTTGCTGATGTTACAGGGTTTGTTGTAACATATCCTTTATGAGGAATATGAAGTCATTAATATCAATGGATGTTAGTATTTACTGACTGCATTCTCTAGAGTCCCCGAATGATTTTCCAAGGACAACAACTATCTGGGGAACAGACAAAACATTACAGGCAAATGTGGCCAGTCTGTGGACAGAATGCCAGTGGAGATGTATGTCAGAGACATATCACTGACAGATGAGAAGTCAGTAAATGCATGTCCACATGAACCCTGTCAATCTATCAACCCACCATGTGTATAACAACACTGATTACCTATAATCTGTTCACAGTTCTGGAGATATGGCTCCCATGTTGTTGGGCTGTCTTCAAATGTCCTGTCCTGTGAAGTATTCCCACCTACTGTCTATGAATCTGTAGATCACCTCCTCTGTAATGTCCCTCACACAGGTCTGTAATGCCCTCCAAAAGGCAACACATGGAGGTTTCCATAGTCTTGATACTCTTTCTGGCTGCATACTACATAATCACAGACATGGATTTTTAGACCCATTCAGCAGTGTTGCCTACTGCAGATTGAGCAACGGTGTCATTCCATCTGCACAGAGGACAGACAGAGAAAGTAGATAGCAAAGAGGTTATGCATTAGGATGAATGTTCTGAAGGATAGAAGTCTGAAACTGAAATGTATGCCATTACTACATGACAGCGGTTCTCAATGACATGGCCAAAAAACACAGTACTTCACAGTATTTCACAGTTAATATAATAATATCATATTAATATCCAGCAGGAGCTACATCAAAACTAACAGCTCAAACCCCCAAAACAAGATAGTGTAGTACTCAGAGTCCCAGCTTTGCATGCAGGGATGCATGGTTCGAGTACAGAATTTTACATGGAAAAGCAGTGTTAAAAGTACTAATTCAATAATACAATATGTGTTACATTTTTTGGCAACCAGTGTACTGTAGCTGGTGTAACATGGAAGTGTGAGTGCAAATAACGTGATACTACCTATGTATACACAAGTGTCCCATACAGTATATTCACATCCTTTGCTACAGTGATGACAGCACATAGAAGCAAGTTTTGTAAAGGAAATCAAATACACTTACTAAATGATGTCATTACTCTGCTATTTTATGACTGGAATGTGAGCAATGGTTACCAGGGCTGAGCTATGGTTAGCAGGTTTAAGCATTGCTCAAAAGTGAATGCAGTTAACTCAGCTAAGTGGATTTGCGCACTGGTAAGCACTGTTAAGTGAAGCCTACATGGGTTAAGCACCTATTGGTTTAATTGTATGTTAACACTGCTTACCATAGTGCAAACCCATGGAAACCTGCTTAAAACTGCTTTAATAACTCTGCTTCCATCAGACTCTGTTCTGCCCAGCAAGAAAATAAACAGTCCTTGAACCCAGGACCCTGTACACCATAACAAGAGCAATTTACTACTAAGCCATCTGAACTACAGAAATAACTGATGATTTTTCAAACATACCACGTATTACAGCTACTTTACAATAGGGAAGAGACACTGTGCAATCAGAAGTGAGTGGTATCTACAAATATATGTATGAAAAGAAACATATACATATATAGAGAGATAGATACATATATATGGTGATATATATATATATATATATATATATATATATATATATATATATATATATATATATAAGAATATATAGATATATTACCAATAAATACTGAGGTAAATATATATATATATATATATATATACACACACACATACATACATATATATATATATATATATATATATATATATATATATATATATATATGGGTCTAGGATACATACTTGACTAGCATATGTCTGAATCACAAAACATCGAACACACATACACAAAAGCGCTTAACATCGTAAAGCGCTTCCGTGTATGTGTAGTTCAAAAAATAAAATCTACGTTTCTGCAGGGGGGCTATGCCCCCCTGCAGCCCCCACACCCCCCTACTTTATTATTCTCACTCCGAGATCACACTACGGTGGGGAAAAGGGAATTTTCCCTTACCCACACTGTAGTCCGATCTACAAAACAGGCACACATACACAGAAGCGCTTGTCGATGTTAAGCGTTTTCGTGTATGTGTGTTTGATGTTTTGTGATTTGGACATATGCTAGTCAAGCATATGTCCGGATCCCATACATATATATATATATATATATATATATATATATATATATATATATTTATATATACATGTATAAAAGTATACAGTATGAAACAAACCAAGCAACGCTGATACTGAACAAGTGTTTAATAATAAACCTTTCAGGTCAAACAAACCCTTCATCAGTTTATAAAATACTAACACATACTAACCATATTTATACTATCAAAAGTCACACAGCCATTAATTATTCAATTAAACAATCAATCCTAGTTAAGAACATTAATTTTAAAGTCTCTATTTCAAACACATTTGTTTATATCATAATACAGGTTTTAAAGAAACAGTCTGATTTAAACCTGGTGATACATCTGCACAAATGTGTATTATGCATTGATATTCCTTCATCTCAAGCTTATTGTTCATATCTCCCCCTCTTATATCCTTATACACTCTATCACCCTAAAAGAAAATTTGTGTGCATTTCCATATGTATTGATATGCTTATCCAGGGAATTTGCATCAGTCTTTCTCCTTATTTCTGAATGGTGCTCAGTTATTTTTTCTTTCAGTTTTCTGGTTGATTTTCTAACATAAAATGCCTGCCATCTGTTACAAGTAGCCAGGTATATTATATTTGTTGTAACACATGTTGCTAACCCAGAGAATATATAGTTCTTCTTAGTTATTGGATGTTGAAAAATATAATTTTTATTAATAACATCACAACAGCTACAGTTTTAGCAGGGAAGGGTATCTGATTTAGCTGCCATTACCCCACCATTCTTGACACACATGTCTTTATAACATAACTTCTGTTTTACATTCTGACAGTTTCTATATGAGAAGCTGGGTTTCATGCCAACTATGGGACATAACTCAGGTAAAGATGTTAATATACACCAGTTATTATTAATAATTCTTCTTACCTCAGAAGTAGTTCTGTCATATGTTGCAACAAAACGTAACTTGCCTATATCTAAGTTTATGTCTATAGTTACAGAAGATACTTCCATTGTGTTCATAGAGAAATAGGGTTTTGTACTATAATCCTACAGCCCAAAACAAATTCAATTTCCATGTCCAAGGACTCCCTATTATTGCCTCTCTCTATAAATTCACCTTTCAGTTCCTGCATTTGTTTCTTACATTCTTCTATAGAAGTATTGAGTCTACTAATCCTAACAAACTGGGCTTTGGTGACACTTTTAAACACATGTGGAACATGGATGCTGCTTCGATGAAGAAATGTTTTCCTATGTGTGGGTGTTTTATAAACAGTAGTTTGAATTTCAGTCCCATCATATGAGATTCCCACATCCAGAAAATTAATACTTATATCTGAATATGTCATAGAAAAACTTAAAACATCAGTACTGTTATTCAAATAATTTAGGAACGCATCTAATTCATCCCTACTACCATGCCAAACAAAAAGCAGATCATCCACATATCTCTTAAAACAACTAATATTCTGAGAATATTGCTGTGGGCCATGATGTGCTAATTTAGTCCCCACTTACCCAGTACTAGATTGGCACATGTGTTAGTAATGGGAGTACCATTGCTATGAGAGATATTTGATGGTAAATCCTTTCATTGAAGACAAAATAATTATTATCTAGTACTAACTGAAGTAATTCACATATAGTTTCACTGAATCTACCAGAATATTGCCCACTTTTAACTAGAAGTCCCCTTACGGCATCTATGCTATACTGTTAGGTATGACAGTAAACAGTGACTGAGTATCAAGAGTCACCATCAAAAATGTACTTGTAGTACCAAGAGATTTGTATGCCCTAAACCAACCAGTAAAACTTCTCAAAAATCAGCAGTATCCTGTATATAGCTTTTTACATATAATAGTTGTTTAGACAATGCACTCTGTGCACACAAATTCTCCTTTCGGTGATAGAGTGTATAAGGATATACGAGGGGGAGATTTGAACAATAAGCTTGAGGTGAAGGAATATCAATGGATAATATGCCTTTGTGTGGATGCATCACCAGGTTTAATGAGAGTGTTTCTTTAAAACCTGTATTAAGATATAAACAAATGTGTTTGAAATAGAGCCCTGTACTTTTTAAATTACTGCTTTTAACTAGGATTGATTGTTTAATTGAATAATTAATGGCTGTGTGATTTTTGATAGTATAAAAATGGGACCTATATTAAATCATCAAATGCTTAGAAAAGCGAATGATGATTTATCGACCCCATGTAAGCGAAAGCTTACAAACTCGAACGCTTAGAACAGAGATTGTTTTCCAAAATCGCAGTTCCAAAAAGAAAAAGAAAAAGAAAAACACTTAAAACATAACATAAAGTGGGGGGCTTTGCCCCCCCCCACACTTAAATATACCAACTCTGAGATCACACTACAGTGACGAAAATGACAAAGTGATGGACGCAGCCAAGCGATTTCTTTCCCAGGGAAATAATTCACTTACATGCCACTTAATCATTTTGCCTTTTCGTCTTTTCAAGTTTGACCAAGATAAATTCGAAAGAATGCATCTTCAGTTATCTAATAGGCACCCTAAATATGGTTAGTATGTGCTAGCATTTTATACACTGATGAAGGGTTTGTTTGACCTGAAAGCTTTGTTTTATTAAACACTTGTTCAGTATCAGCATTGCTTGGTTTGTTTCATACTGCCTCCAGTTTTGGTGTTATGAACTAAGCTTTGTTCTGCAACTGTTTGGCTTTTTTGAGAATTGTATAAAAGTATACACACACACACACACATACACACACACGCACACACACACACACACACACACACACACACACACACACACACACACACATATATATATATATATATATATATATATATATATATATATATATAGGCATACAAGTCTCAAAATGTCCATACAAACATATGCTGCTGAAAGGCCATCCATAACTGGGGCAGCATTTTACAGTTGGGTACAAAAGTGACCCATGCCACTAACATCTGCCCCCCAGTCTAAATAATGCGTAAATAGTATGCTGCTACAAAAACATGATAGGGCATGCACAATGGCCAGACATACCATGGCCTCTTACAGGTTTATAGGTTCATAGGTTGGTACTAACATGACTAAAGATAGTAAAGAGAAAAACAACCAGCCAGTAATTCACACACGTTTTTTATATTCTAATGTCTTGGCCAAAGCCTTCAAGGAGTAAAACATTGCAAGAAATACTTGCCTTACATACAAGAAGCAATTAACACTTATAATTACATATTTAAATTCACACCATCCAATTACACTCCTCACTTAACCCCCTAGGGGATAAAGTATCACATTTATAGATATAAATTGATTATGTACATAACAATTGTTCTTTTATGACTGTTTGATCAGACTGAGAAACAGACATTTTCAGAAACATTAACTTGTATCCCACTTCTGTCCCCATGGTGAGATTTATAAAAATGTGCAGCTATAGAACTGTCTTCTTTCTTACTAGTAATATCTCTCACCTGTTCTAACAGCCTAGTTTTAAAACACGTCTTACTCTCCCCCACATAAGCTATGTTACAAGGGCATCTAAGAGCATTCTCTATACACTGACATCTTGAATGTACAGAGTTCAACATGTTGTCCAGCTTTTGCCCTCAGCAGGAATGACAGTGCTAAATAATGATAGAACATACCTATCAACCTCTTACTGCATGACATCTGGACAAAGCCTGACATATTTGTGGAACATAGGCCCAAAAACATGGCCATACATGAAATATTGCTGTTATACACTGAGAAAGTTGCTGGTGTTACAGGGTTTATTGCAACATATCTTTGCTGAGGGATATGAAGATAGAAACACAAATGGATGTTGGTTAGCATTTACTGATTGCAATCACCAGAGTATGCTACCGATTTGCCAAGGACAACACCTGTCTGGGGAAAAGACCAAACATAACAGGCAAACCTTTGGCCATTATGTTGATAGCCCTACAGTTGAGAGCTATGCAGACACATAACTTTGTCAGACTGAAACCCATGCAAATGTAGCATGTTCAGACAAACCCTGTTAAACTAGCAGTATTCAAACCATATAATAGTTGTAGTCACATTCTGCCTCTAAGTCGTGAACCTTTGCCACCATTTAGTTGGCTTGTCTCCACAAGTCTTGTTGTAAGAGGTATTAGCTCACACACCTCCAGGATGTCTTTCTCAAAGGTAAGGGAAAGGGCCAATGCCCACATGAAGTACTCAATTATAGGAGCATGTTTCCATGACACTGGCTATTGGAATAACTACACATCTGCTCTGCATGCAATTAGTAATTGGGGAACACCAAGTGGTGCACAGGCCATCAAATGGTCATGATCATTACCTACAAATATCAAGCTGCCATCTATTCAAACCACCTCTGTCACAGACAGTGATACAGTTAAAACAAAAGGACTAAATACATAAGAAGTATTTGACCAAATCTACTTACAATACTTGCTGTACTGATATACTGCTGAACTGCACAGATGGCCATAGCATGTGGCTCTGTCTGCAGTGACATAGATCATAACTCAGGCTACAGATTCAACCCAGGAAAGGACAGCTGCCATTTGCCAACTACTGCAATCTGGCAAACACCACTGACTGTGCCAGTGCTAGGCCAGATACTGGGATGTTATACATCTCCATATGTTACTTGTGAATATAACTCTGATGCACATTTTATCTTGTAAATATAAAAGACCTATACAGAGCATGTACATAGTAAAGTACTGTTGCAGAAGTGTGTGTTGAAATGCATGTGATATAGTGAGTTCATACCATTCAATTGTACAGTCTTATAAGCACATGTGTGCCTGTTACCTGTAGTCACTTACACATAGAGTTGTGTTATGTTAGGCAAACCATTGTCAAGTCTGTTAACAATGATACCGTAATATAATAGCCTAGGTATAAATGTGGGACATCCTCCAGGTTAGCACTGTGATAACAAAGCCTACTGTGCAATCAACTTACTTATCTATGTATGTAAATAACTTGTGCATGTTCTCCTTGTGTGTAATATCAGTTTCAGTGCATACAACAGACATAAATGTTTACAGGTACTGGTTGTTGCATTGCCATGACAATGATATGGGTAGTAGGATAAGCATGGCTATCAGGTTGTAATCAGAGAAGTGTGCAACTGTGTTATGACCCCTGTCCATGCCTACCATACAAAAACAAGACCACAGAAAATCTTTTCAAAATGTTTCCCACCTTTTGAATGTGACCCATAACCTGTACAATTCTATTGACAAGCAAACAAATCTGTTAGGGGAGAAAATATAAAACATAAAAAAGTACTATAAACTGGTTGCATACATGTGCGCACACATAAACCACAACTTGATTGAAGCACCTCTTGCAGTAATCACAGCATTCTCTTTTTGGTTACACACATGCCATCATTTAACAAGACTGTGATTAACCCCAAATAATGTTCAACTGTCCTAGTAGGATTCATTTGACATTTACCCAGTTGCCTGCTAGAGCAAAAGACATGTTTGGCAGAAAGCTTACAAAGCATTGAAGGGATCTCATTGTGGAAATTTATCAGTCAAGCGAAGAGTAGAAAAAGTGTCCACAGCATTGGATATACCATGGAATACAGTGCAGACAGGCATCAGACAGTGGAGAAGATATGTGCGCCTATTGAGGACTTCTTGCCTCTAAGTGACTATATCTTAGTTATTTGGTTAATAATCTTGTAGCTCTGTATTAAATTGTGGAATAAAGTGATGTTATATCCTTTTACAGAATGTCAGTCTGTATGGAAATTGTAAAAAGTTATATATATGTATATATGATAAAGTCCTTGTAGTATGTATGTAGTATACAGTATGGAGCTTTTCTCCACGGGCCTCTGCTGAAAATGGACATGTATCCAGCCAGACTATCCCATTTAACAAATGTAAAATAAATAAATAAATAAAATAAATATGGGACAACAGTGACACTGCAAACACCTGAACGTCCATTCCAAATGGATGACATAACAAGATGACAACTGGCCATGGAGGCTGCCAGGTGACCTACAACAACACTGAACAAGCTGCTGGAATGCCTGCCAAGTAATGGGTGTGTACCACATTTGACAACAATCTTCTGTATTCCCCATATGTCTGCCCTATGGGGTAAGGTTGCTAGGTGGAAGCCTTTTCTTACACAGAAAAACATCCAGGGCTGGACAAACATTGCCGAACAGTACATCAAGTCTTCAAACAGCATGTTGGACAATGTTTCATGGTCTGATGACACCAAGGTTGAACCTTTGGCCCATAATTCCAAGAAGTATATTTGGCCCAAGCAACAAAACAACACTTTGCATCACAAAAAGTACACCATCCCCCTGGTAAAGCATGGTGGTGGCAGTATCATGCTGTGGGGTTGCTTTTCATAAGCTGATACTGGGCCTCTACTAAAGATGGAGAGAATTAAGAACAGTTCCAAATACCAACCACTGTTGTCCCCAGACCTTCAGTCATCTGCTAGAAAGTTGAAGATGAAGAGAAATGTTATCTGTCAACATGCCAGTGACCCCGAACATACATTCAAATCAACAAAGGAATGGCTTCACCACATGAAAATTACAGTTTGGGAATGTGCCAGTCAGTGGCCAGATCTGCATCCAATAGAAAATCTGTGGGTTGCCCTGAACAGGGCTGTGTGCAAGAGATGCCCTCATAAACTGACATATTTGTACTGCTGTTGCAAGGAAGACTGGGCAACTATTACCCAGTAAAGATGTGCCATGATGATAGACTCGACCTAAGATGACTGAATGCTGTCATTATCTAAACAGGTGCTGCCACAAAGTATCTGTTTAAGGGTGTGCACACTCATGCAACTAGCTTATTGTACTGATTTCAATTTGCATATGTTTTCCCACAACAGATGGTTATGTTTTCAATGGAGCTGTACAGGCTATAGGTCACATTAAAGGTGGGAATTGTTTTGAAATGAGTTATTGTGGTGTCAAGTTACAATAGCACAAAGACCAGGCATTGTAACAGGGGTGTGTACACTTATATATCCACTGCAGCTGCATGGACTGAGCAATACCTGACCTGTAAAACCCGCCTGCCCCAAGGTACATTAATCCCCTTTGGTGGACAGCAGCAATACACAAATCACATAATAGGTGGCTATATTGCTGTACAGGGCCACATAGGTGCAGACAACAACTAGGAAGCATGTCCACCTCTATCTGAACAAGCATGTAATGTCACAGGTGACTCCCTGTAAGGCTAACTATGAGTACAAATTACACATATCTACACTGCCAAGGTCAGTCACAAGAGTGTCTTCACATATGTTGTCAGTCTCAGAGGAAACAACACAATTCACCCTGTACTGGTGTTAAATCAAACCTCATACACACATGCCGTGGCTATAGGTAACCTGCATCAGACAGGTTAGGTGTGAATATCACCCCTTTGTTCCCCCATCCCTATAGGGAGATATGCACATCAACCACACCCCTCCCCTCATCAGTGGTGAGCGGGTACATATTGCCTACTGAAAGGCAACAACTGCAAGTCTCCATGGGACCTGATAACATCCCTGTCTGCATCCTGCATGAACTCAGGCATGTGCTCTCAGTTCCGTCAAACATAGCCTCGGCGACATCCACACCCCATCCACATGGAAGATGGCCACTGTCATCCCTCTGCACAGAAATGAATGGGGACTAGAGGTTTATGCAATTAACTGTCCATCATTGGGGGAAATATGACACATCAGGGCCAGGGATGCAATGCAAGCTAATATTGTGCTGATAGATTACAGGGGTATAGTGTAGCTGTGAATGCTGGCAACAAATATTCACTGCTGATGTGCAATTTCTGTCCATACTGCTGACAACTGTATGAGGTGCTATGATGTGTTTCACTGTTTATGTCTTCCAAGTGGGATACATCACACCTGAAATCCACCCTACTGTGCAGCAGAAACATCTGAAATAATTAACACCATTGTCAACCATTATGAAGTCATGTTTGGCCATTAAAAAAGTAGTAGGCCACACAAACTCCAAATGACAAAAACAGCAGCAGTGGATTCAGGTACAAAAGATGACTCACAGTTTTCAATAAAACACACAAAAGGTGTAGTCACATAAAAATCCAAAAGGTATAAATAGTATTCCAAGTACTTTCATCTCTGGTGAATCAGAAACTTTTTCAAGGTCAAGTCCTTGAAAAAGTCTCTGATTCACCAGAGACAAAAGCACTTGGAATACTGTTTATACCTTTTGGACTTTTATGTGACTTCACCTTTCATGTGTTTTATTGAATAAATTCTTGGATAAACTGTGAGTTGGCTTTTGTACCTGAACCCACAGCTGCTGTTTTTGTCATTTGGAGTTCATGTTTGGCCATACTCAGAAACATCTGCGGGAGCGGACCACCCTGTGGAATGACCTAGTCCACAGGATAAATTATGTCGGCCTGCACACAAGAACCTATGAACAGGTCCGGCATCATGCTACTGACTTCATAAGTAATGCCCAGAAAAGGGATGCTGCTATAGCCAGAGAAGTGACAGCCATAGGTGGCAACCTGGATGCACCCACCACAAGCATGCAACATCTTGCTGAATCCAGCATCGTGGATGTGGGGGCCTCCCACACAGTGAATGGGAAGCATGCAGGTAAGGCCCTAGTGCACAATAGTAGATTGCTTTAGCATACATACTTGTATCTGTAGAGTATCTACATGCATATGTCAGATAAGGTCGTAGTTGTGGACAGGGTTTGGTAATGCACATAAGTGCACATCTATGGTGATGGACAGTATATTTTGTAGTACTGGGGTTTGTATCTGTAGAGTATCTACATGCATATGTCAGATAAGATAGTAGCTGTGGATGGGGTTTGGTAATGCACATAAGTGCACATCTGTGGTGCTGGGCTGCATATTTTGTAGTATTGGGTGTTGTACTATTAATGTGCAGAAATGCTGCTTCCCCCCTGTACCAAGGCCACATGTGAGTCTGCTGACAGTGCCTCTCTCCCACACCTATTTAGCTCCCTCTGGTCTACAAGTGGGACAGCAACCTTTAGCTGGTGAGTATTTCATTGTTTTGTTGTGCTTTGCCAATACACACCTAGCCATATTGCTTGATGTCCATGTTCACTTATGGTAGTGTTAACTGTAGTGCATCACAGTGGTTACCATTGGGGCCTATCTGAAGGGTAGTGTAACATTCCTGCAGTATACCTCAAAACATCATCGCAAGATATCTGGACAGAGACCAACAAACTGGGGGGACAAATAGGCTACGGTAGGGATATGTATGACACATTAATCCTATACAGTTGATACCACAGTGTACACACCCCTGCCAAGATGCAAAGTGTTTCTGATATATACAATGAGAGACCACAATATTACATTCCACACCTTTTCCAACCTGTAATGTGACCATAACATAAACAATTAACTTGTAAAACCCAGCCATATGTTAGGCCACCAAATATGAGGTATACAAACCTTTCAATACGCTGGATGCATATGTGTGCACACCCTCCAAATAACACATTGTAGGAGCAGCTTGTGATGTACTGACAACATGCACTCTGCTTGGGTACACACCTGCCATCAAGTACAGGGACTCAATGTAACAACGACAACAGTCCACTGTTGGAGCAATGTATTTGTGACATTTGCTCAGTTGCCTGTACCAGAAGCAGCCATGGCTTGTACACATCTTACAATGCATCATAGGGATCTCACATTTGAAAGGTATCAGTCAGGAGTAGGGTATAACAACATTAACACAGCATTGCATATAGCAGGGAACACAGTGGAGAAAGTCATCAAAAGGTAGATTAAATATGGGGCAATAGTGCTGTTGAAAAGAACCAGATGTCCTTCCAAAACAGATGGAAGGACATGTTGAGAACTGGTCAGGGAGGCAGCCAGGAGACATACAGCAACACTGAGGGACTTTCAGGACTCTCTGGCAAGTACTGGCCATGTAGTATATGTGGTAACACTCACATGGATTCTGGATAAGTCTGGCCTATGGGGTAGGATCTGTAGATAGAAGCATTTACCCACACCAAACACCATGTAGGGCTGTGCACAAGTAGCAAATCATAACACCAGGTCTCCCAAAGGCATGTGTTGAAATGTGTAATGGTGTAATGAGACCAAGGTTTAAACTTATAGCCACTATCCCTAAAGCTACATTTGGTGCACAAGCAACACCTCACTTCACCTGAAGACCCCCATCCAAATGTTGAATCTCACTGGTGGCAGTGCCCTGCTTTGGGGTTGCTGTTCATTATCTGGAACTAGGCCTGTAGGCACAGTGGAGGGAATTATGAACAGTTCAAATAACATTCACATGTGGGCCATAGCAGTCAAGCATCCACCAGACGGCTGAAGATGGAGAGGGGTTTCAGCTTCCATCATGACAATGACCTGAAGCATACATCCAAAGTTACCTAAGAATGACTCCACCTGAATACAATCAAAGGTATGCATTAGGCGAGACAAAGACCAGACTTAACACCAATAGTAAACCCCCAGTGTGAGTTCCAATGTCTGTGCACATGAGCTGCCCTTGCCAGCTGACAGAGTTGGGGGACCTTTGCAGGGAAGACTGTCAAAATAATGCCAAGTCAAGATGTGCCATGCTGATACTCTCTTTCCCAGGAAGAGTGACTGCTGTCAAAGAGCATTGGTTTAAGGGTGTCCACACCTATGCAACCACTGTATCGTACACATCTCACTTAGTATATTTCACAACTAACACATTTGTTTGTTTCTCAATTGGATTGCACAGGTCATATATTGCATTTAAGGTGAGTAATGTTTTTGAATGCATTATTGTGGTCTCATTTTATATGATACAATATCCTGCCATGTTAACAGGGTGTATACACTTAGCATATTCATGTTAAGCTTAGAAGGTTGTTGGTGTAACAGGATTTGATGAATATACATTCACTGCTGGTGATGAGGTCTGCAAATCAAACGTATGTCATTAATTAGTGACATCAACCTCATATGATCCCAGTTATGTGTCAGATAAACACATAGGGGTTGTGAGGAGCAGAGCAAACATATGTACCAGACATCTACACATTCTTCAATGATTTGTACAGTTGTGAGGTATGGTCTACAGTAGTTGTCACTGTGCTATACAGATGAACAGCAATAATGTGTACATGGGTGCAGTGTGTGCTTGGGGAATAGACACCACCTTTTAACAGTACTCTTGCATCCCAGAGATGTATACTGTTAGTAACAAGGATTGAGAATGGCTGCAATGCATGATGATGAAGGCTGTGTGTCATGCATGTCACCTTTTGGCTTTGTGCCACTTCACCTGTAAGTGTCTGTGTGCATGTCTGTGTGCATGGCAGCCAACCATAATGTACAGGTATTAATTTGTATTTATTGTCTTCCCCTCACAGGTGGCAATGGGGGTCGTGGTCCCTCCCACTTGGGAACTGATGTCAGTGTCTCTGCAGACTCTGACAATGATGATAGCCATATTGAGGTACAGGCAGGGTTGTCAGTGGCTGAATCTGTGCCATTGGTTGGCATCCCACTATTGTCCACCCCATCCCTGCACACAGTCATAATGCCCGCACGTATCCCATCACCCGTGGCCATAGATGATGGAGAGTTGGCGGGTGGTGGCAGGGGACAGGCAAGTGTGGTGACTATGGCAAGTGTGTCTGTAGATACCAGCCATAACCAGATAACAGGTGAGGTCCCACACAGGCGGATGGGCAGGGGTGCTCAAAGGGGGACTGCTCCTCATCATGCCCCTATCACAAGTGCCACTGCTAGTGTCACCAGATGCATGTTTCGGACTGTCATGGAGGCATAGTCACAAAGTGAACATAACACAAGACAGCTTCTCAGGGTCAAGAATGCCACCCTCCCTGCTATGCATGACAACCTCCATGAGCATGCTGATGCCCACCGTTATTATGCTGAGGTCATGGATAGAGAGTTGGATGAGATGGTGGGAATCCCCAAGTGTGGAATGTCAATCTTTGAACGTGGAATGTCTGTGATAGAGCATGTGGTGGGAGTTGTCCATCGGCCACGTGGATGTAGGACAGCAGCATGAATAGCTGAGGTTTCACGTGGCCATGTAGCTTCGCGCTCCCATAGTGGCAATACCAGCAGCATGACTGCAGGGGGTCGCTGTTAATGCCAGAATGCAGCAGGCCATGGGCATGTTGTCTTGGCTTGTCCTAACAGGGATGCAGAACCAGCAGACAGCAGTCACCATCAGGGAGTAGTACTGCATCTGGCCTTGTGCCTGGTCATGACAGTGGGTCCCCTAGCAGGCCCAGTTCCCATGTCCATGACCAGAGGTGGTGAACTACCATATACGGTGAACTGCCATGTACAGTCCGCAGCTGTCCAACATACCCTTGTGTAGCGCAGCCACATGGCATGACATTTGTGCATCCATCACACACACATCACCATCCTTGCCAGATCACCTCCAGACTTACGCACACCACCTCTGCATGGCCCATTTAATGAACAACCCCCAAACACACACACATGATGTCAACCAAATGACCCAGCCTAGACATCTGGCAAACTCACACCCTGTCCATATGATGATACCTGGGCACATCCCTGTCATCCATACCATAGATGCAGGGACATGCCTATATGGGTCGGATGCACAGAGTGAATTTCGTACAGTTTAGCAATGTAATGCTGTGTAAAGTGTTGTCAAACAGTATGTTTACTGGTTACACATCAGAGTGTGTAGTTGTCCAGCCATGGTGCATTATTGTTATTAACGCTGACAGAATGCAGTCTCCATAATGTATTCTGCGTGTCTTCTAGGTGTCTGTGTGTTAGCAGGATGTGGCCCTGCAGACATTATCTACAAGGATTATGGCAGTGTGGTAACACATTGAGTGTGTCATATCCAGTGTACAGCTGTACGCAATTAATAGGTCTGTATAACAGTTTTTGCATGTGCCGTGTAGCTTATAGGGCTGAGGGGTGTATGCAGGTAATTATGGTGGCTGACATCAGCAGCTTTTGTACAGTGGACAGTGGACAGTGGTAAGTGTAGTGGGTGGAACACACCTTAGATTTGTAAATCCCACACACCCAAAGGGTATTGTGTTACTCCTAGGGTATTACTGGGAAGTATACATGTAATACCCTAGGAGTAATTTATACTGCATTATGCTCAGAATGCACAGGTTTTTACATTGGAAAAACCAAAAGAAAACTAAGGGAAAGAATGTATGAGCACTAAAGGAACATGAATAACCATAACACCTACAGTGCATTATTTAGACACATAGAAAAATATTCTACACACAGTCTCAGTTTTTTAGTTATAGAAAATGTACCTCAAGACCCTAGGGGTGAACTATGGGAAGACATGCTAGACTTTAAAGAACTTTGTTGGCAAATTAGGTTGAATGCACACACAAAACCTGGATTAAATGACGGTATTAGCCTTAGCAGTTACTTAAAACTGCATTCTTATATCATATAGAAATAAGATTTATGACTCACACACTAGTGTATGGTTTTTATTCAAGTATTGGACAACATTACATGTTTGGTTTTAACATTTAATGGTTGAAATGCAGGCAGGGAAACACAGTGTTTGTCATCTGTGGGTTAATACATGCAAATAGGTTAATTGAAGCTGGGTACTGATTGGAGATTTTAATCACATGATTTGATTTTAAGAATGATTTAAATATGTGTTTTTAGAATGGTTGTATTCTGAAGAAGTCATTTGTTACATGCTGACGAAAGCACTAAATAAAGTTAAAAATTGGTGCAAGGTTGTGATTCATTCTGGATTTGGACACATCTTTGAAGTTTGTACTGGTTCTTGGTTTGTGGATTTGTAAAGGGTGGTACACAACTCAAAATAGTATAACCCACACTGCATATGATTCTCACACAAACAGTTGCCAGTAGTGGGATTAGATTAGAAACTCTGCCTATCTAATTATTTATACTATAGTGTTATACAGTTATCAGATGCACCACAGAGCTTATACAATTTTACATACTCCAAAGGTACTTCTAACGTGAATGGCATCAACAGGACTACTGAATTGGGGTGAGTGGGAAGTCTAAAGTGTGGTACACAACTCAAAATTGTATAACCCACACAGTATGTGATTCACACACACACACTTGCCAGTATTGAGACTAGAACCTCTGCCTGTCTAGTTATTTGTACTATAGTGTTGCACAGTTACCGCACATGCTACAGAACTTACTGGACTAACAACTGGACAAAGGTGCTGATAACTGCACAGCTGAGGTAAAGTATTACAGGTGGCAGAAATCTGCCTTCCATTTTCCCTTACATCTTCCTGGTTCTTACTGTCTTGCACTTCAAATAGCATAATAGCTTTGCACTTCAACAGGTTATTGTATCAATAAGTGTAGCACACCTAGGAGCCATCAGCAGTACTCGTTCCTCACAGAATTAGCCCCAGTACTTAGTAGTTATGTCCAACCCTCCTGACATGATTAAAGTGCAGTTTTCCATGCTTTCACCCATTAACCTGGTGCACTTGTACATTCTGAGGCACTGTTGCAACTGCCTCATGTACACAGACAACCCTCTTCTCTAAACTCCAAACACTCAGACTTGTGAAAGTTACCCCTATGTCCCCAAATGTGGAAATATGCACTCTCCAGCAAAGGCTGCACTAGCTGGTCAAGAGGATAAGGTCAACACCTGCACCATACCATGTGGAACACATAGCTCGACACAATACCCATTATGACAGCCCTGACATATACTGAAAAAGTATATGACAGTACGGCACTGCATACAGCCTACCTTGATCTGGCCAAGGCTTTTGATACCACTCCTCAGTCAGGAATTATTGCTAAACCCACCAAACAAGGCATTAACCCATATATAAGTAGGTGGGTTGCAAATAGGTTCACAGAACACACACTGTCACACTGTGTGTTCACAGAACACACAGTGTGACAGTGGCAAAATCCAAGTCAGACTGGCAAGCAGTCACAAGTGGAGTCCCACAGGGATCAATACTGGGTAGTGTCCTGTCCAGCATCTACTTTTCAGGAGACAATCCCAACACAGAGGAACTCTGGCTGACCAAGTTCACAGAGGACTGCAAGCTGGGAGTTATCTAACTCAACATGTGATGCAGGCATCCTATAGAAAGGCGTCACTGAGACCAATGCATGGTGTGAAATCCATGGCCAGAAGCTTAACACCACAAAATACATCATCATCCCCTTTGGTAAAACACTCATTCCCCAGTAAGTATCACATCAATGGGAGCCCAATGAACACTGTAGGCATTATAAGTGATCTGGAGACACAGGTTGACAGCAACTTATCCTTCAACCACCACATTGCCACTATGGTCAGGAAGTCCTTCTATGTGGCACATTGCATTAACAAGGGTTTTGCATCCAAGAAGACCGAGGTAATGATCTCTGTCTACTGTTCACTCATTAGACTGCTCATCAGGTATTCTGGCCCATTTAGGTTCATAGGTTCATAGGTTCATAGGTTGGTACTAGGCTATCAGCCCTAGGGCCTATACAAGCCTAGCCATATCAATTCCCTGGCTATTTCTTCCCACACTATTTACTTCCCTGGACCCCTGTCTAGCAGGGTGACTGACATGATCCCTGGAGTGAATTGCCTTTCCCCCATCCAATCGTCAATGTTCCTTTTGAAGAGGGCCAAAGAGGCACTCTGCTTTACATGTATGGGCAATCTATTCCAGAGTCTGGGGAGTCTCTGGGTCAGGAACCTATGCCTCCAGCATGTTTTGTTTATTGTGATGACAAGGTTTAGATCCCTGGAGCGTGTGGCTCTGAGGGATTGGGATTTCTTTAAGTGTAGCATGTCCAAAAGCTCTGGGTTTGACATGGCCTTGTATGTTAAGCAGAGATCACCACTGAGTGGATGATATGTGACAGAGTATAGCTGGAGATTTTGAAGGTGGTCAGCGTAGGACATCTGCTTTAGGCCTGTGATTCTTTTAGTGAGGTATTTCTGCGGCCTTTCCAGTTGTTGCAGTTGTCTTGAGAGGTACATACCAAATGGGGCATTGTATTCTATAATGGGTCTATTGAGGGATGAGAACAGTGGGACAATGACCTCCTTTTTTCTGGATGAAAAGCCCTTAGTGATGAGGTGTGCCACATAGAAGGATTTCCTGACTGTTGTGGCGATGTGGTTATCGAAGGTGAGACCACTGTCCACCTGTGTCCTTAAGTCTCTTATCACACTTTCGGTGTTTAGTGTACTGCCACCTATATTGTAATTCACAGGTACAGGTTTTTTCCCAAAGGGGATAACTATACATTTCTTATCATTGAGCTTGAGCCCATGGCTCTGGCACCAAGCATCTGTTTCTGTAAGGCCCTTTTGTAGAGTATCCACATCATTTGGGGATTCAATAACGGCTCCCATTTTGCAGTCATCTGCAAACTTTGTTATCCAGAGTCCCTTAGTGTTGGCCTGTACTTCAGAGAAGTAGATGCCAAACAAGAGCTGTCCCAGGACTGAACCCTGAGGTACTCCACTTGTCACTTGTCTGGAGCTGGAGTTGGAGTTGGCTACTTTTACAGTGCCTTGTACCTCAGTAGACACCTGCAACAGCTGAAGTGGTCACCTAGACACCTCACAAAGAGGTTCCTAGGCATTAAACACAAATCCTAAACAGACTCAGATGACTCCAGCTATTCTCTGTGTCATACCACCTATTTAGAGGCTATCTGTGCTTGACTTACAAAGCCATGTCTGACCCAGCTGTTTTAGACATGCTACGTATAAAGACATCCCAATCTCTCCACACCACACACTGCAGAGACTTCTACCTCATTACCACAATCGCCACAACATGCTGGTGGGACAGGTCCTTCACCAAGAGAATGCACATGCCCTGGAATACACTTCCTATACATGTCATGCAGAACACTTAGCTGACTCTGTTTCAGAGAAATCTTGATGACTGGATGGGTAATAGACAGTTCACCCCCAGGATCACTGCAGTGGCTCTACTTGATACAAGCACTGGAAAGTAACATCAGGTGCCACAATGGAAGGGGCCTTCTATGGGCTAGGCTTGTAAAGTCTTATGGGCCATTAGCCTACTATACACGTATGAACCTATAAGGGAAATTACATCAGTAGGACTGCTAAAGTAGGACAGTGGGTGTTAAAGTTATCAAGATACTTTGTCTTACAAACAGACACACACTTATACTTGCCAGATGTGAGAATAGAACCCCTACCTAACTAGTTATGTGTACCATAATGTTAGGCAGCTATCGCACATGCCATAGAGCTTATAGGGGGAGGCCTGACAAAAGGCACTTCTAAGGTGAGTAATTTCTACAGGACTGCTAAAGTGGGAAAGGGGAAGTATATTGGGTTGGAATGGACCCAAAAGCTTTAAGTTGCAAACACACACACACAGTTTGATATTTGCCAGGCCAGAGATTAGCACTCATACCTAATTAGTTGTTTGTATTATAGTAATACACAGTTATCACACACATCACAGAGCTTATGGGGCTGAGGCCTGATGAAAGGGACTTCTAAGATGAGTGATATCTGCAGGACTGCTAAAGTGTGAAAGGTGAAGAATACTGGGTTGGAATGGATCCCAAAGCTTTAACTTACCAACACACACATACACATGACTGAGATTAGAACTCCTACCTAACTAGTTATTTGTACTACAGTGTTATCCAGTTGTTGCATGCACCACAGAGCTTACAGGGCTGATGTATGATGAAAGGTACTTCAATGGTGACAGACATCTTCAGGACTGCTAATGTAGGGCAATGGGAAGTGCACTGGGTGGGGAAGACCTGTTCATTCCTAGATCCTACTGACATTTCTCTGAGTGTATGAACATGCCCAGTGTGACCTTCTATAGTACATTTGGGACTCCATTCCATGAATTGTTGTACTCCAGGCCAGTTTGTTTTGTGCTACAGCCATACCTCTTAATCTGTTGGTGCAAGATATCTGAAGACAGCCTACCAAAATGGGGGAGACAATGGGCCATATGGTGATTGTGACTATTTCTCTCAGTAATGAATGGGTTGCTAGGGTTACAGGGCGGCTTGTTTTAGCAGACATCTGTCATATATGCTATTTGACACTGGCCTGTATTGTTTCAGTACCTTGTGACATACCTCCTCAGTTCATCACAGTGATTTACCAGAGGAATACAGGGTGGATGATGCACACGCCAAAATTATACATATTCTTGCACATTCCAGCCTGAGAGGTGTGCCTACAAGCATTTGACTGCTGGAGCTGTGGAAACAGTCCAGCACCTTAGTGATATATTACAATGGTGGAATCTCTGTGTATTTCTGTTCTGGCCTGGTCTGATTTACAGTCCACAGTTGGGTAATATATGTCAGACAGGATCAGGGTGACAGGCAGACGCCAGATAGATTTATATATTTCTTTATTTATTTGCAGTTTGATTACCGGGAAAGTCCACTGGGCCGAATTGACCCATTTTCAGTTGAGGCCCGGGGAGAAAAGCTTCAAGACGCATTATACAATTTAGATACAACTGATAGTTAATATTAAAAATATTATGTAGACTAGTTACTCATAAATGCATTCAATATCATGCATAGTTACCAAATTCATTAAGCTTGAAGGTAGGGATCATACAGTTTCATTTGAGGAAAACAGATGTGTGTTAGGTGTGGAAACAGTTTACATACAAACCTTTTAAGAAAATGCAACTACACTTTACATATGCACATCAGCAGTAGAATGCTATTTACAATATTTACAAGGTTGGGCTGTGTAAGGGTAGCTATAGGAGTTGTTGAGAGTTTAGAGAGAAGCTATAGAAATTGTTGAGAGCTTAGACAGGCTCATAGAAAGATAACTATGAGAGTTATCGAGCATGAGAACAAGAGAGATAACCCCCTTTGATTAGATTGGGTGAAGGCAAGTACATTTCCATTTAGTGGACAGGTGTTTGAATAGTTGGGTTTTGAAGTTTTCTGAGTTTGGTATGGTTTTTAGTGAGGAGGAAGAGAATTCCATTTTTTTGCCTAGTGAAAAAGATAGGAGAAGTTGGCCAACAGGATGTTTAGGTTTATGGCTAATAATTAAGTTCTGATTTTCAGATCAGAGAGCTCTGTTGGCAGGAGGATGTTTGTTAGAGCAGGACATTTTGTTGGGTGAAATATGGGTCTATATGCAGTAGTGAGTTGGAGATAGTCTAGGTATTTTTGGAGTTCAAGACAATTCAGGGATTGTAGGGTTAGGCAGTAATGGGTGGTATTTTTAGATTTAGAGGCAAGTTTTCTAGTTTAGAGGTGGTAGAGGAAGACAGGTTGGTTAAGAGACGGGCTCCATATAATAAGGAAGGAAGAAATTTGTAGGGGATAAGATATGGGGGGGTGTCCTAGGTCAGATATGTTTGACTATAGCTACCAGTGCTTTGCATAGGGGTCTGTTCAAAGGTTGACTGTACTTGGAGGGTCTTGTATGTGTCAGACTGTTTGACCAGCTTTGAGGTGTGTGTTTGACTGACATATATGTATGTCCCACCTCATTTTGCTTGGCTGGCCACATTTTGGGGTCAGGATGTTGCATAGATGAGTGATCAGGGAAGGGTGTGTTAGTCCCCATGGCTGTGGGCCAGGGTTCTCTGGGTGCAGACATGTAACCATCTTCCAGGGTTAGGACTGCCTGCAACAAGTGCATTTCCATGTTTGTTCTCCTAGCCCTGCGTGTCGACTGTACAGAGTATCACAGAATGTCCACATTCATGACTCATGTATCTTGTTGGTTATGCAAACAAGTGTGGTTTTCAAGGAAAAGTCTTTTGCAAGTCACTCAGGGTTGAAGTAAGATACTACTGACATTTGACATTGCAGTTTCTGACTTTGTACCCATCAGACATTCCATGTTACTACAATCATTCCTTCAACTTTATTACATTATTAAAGAAGTATTTCAAATGTGTCCTTCTCTTTGGACCTTGTTGACCCCATTATTTATGGCTTTGGGCAGATTTCTGGCTCTCTGTCACTGGCAGGTTTTCTCCTAGCAGTTAGCAGCATGGCCTTTCTTTGCCTTCTTTAGACTGTGTTATGTTGCTGTTATGGACCCAGTGACACTCCCTAACAGAGCACTGTGGGTGAGGCATGGGCATTTGCCACAGGCCTGTAAGCCAGTTGTGACAGATGCAGGCCATCTGTAACAAGGCAGTACATCATATGTTCCCAGGCTGCCAGCAGTGGACAACCCTGCAATGGCACCAGTAAGTTGACTGCAAGTGTTACTGATAATTGCCTTCTCTTTGTGTTGATCCATCACTCTAGTTGACGGCTGGGTGCTGCTTAAGGCTAAGGACATGTTACTGCATTTCTATGGGACAATGGGAGGTGTGACACATTTGTACACAATACATATTTGAAGAGAGACTGTGCTGATATTTGCTTAACATTTTGGTCCCATTTAGCATAGT
The DNA here is from genome assembly GCF_019279795.1 of Protopterus annectens. Lineage (NCBI taxonomy): Eukaryota > Metazoa > Chordata > Ceratodontiformes > Protopteridae > Protopterus > Protopterus annectens. Next base: position 1,487,368,828 of record NC_056731.1, on the reverse strand, counting down.
GGTGTGCCCTATCTTTCAGACTACAGGCATAACAGCATCGACCACAGGTCAGACTGTTCTGGAATAGACATTTGTAGTTTCAGACTTCTTACTTTTCAAAGCCATACTTCCTCTGCCAGACCTGCTGTGGTATGACTGTTTAAAAGTCTGTGGGTGGGGATTTCATGGATGTCACCATGTTGGGCCTTTGTCAGGCATTTCTGTATGGTTTTCTACAGCTGATCTGCTGGGTGAGGCTGGGGTTGGGTATGGGACCCCCACTTTGACATCCACGCATGTGACCTATGACCCCCCAGTTATTTGTCTCATCACATATACTGCAGTGGTATTTGTCAACTAGGGTGGTACTGCATGGTGTGGGTAGGCCAGTACTGGGAATACACTTCCTGCTGTCCCACAGAGCTGTCAGTTGTCTGCTGCTATCCCAGTAAGCCACCCCATGCCCTTGCATGCTTGAATCAATACCATAGATATGCTATCACATTCCACTCCATTTACTAATTTTGTTAAGGGGATTGGCTTACTTTGTGCCTGAGGCTGATGTGAGGTTAGTGCTTGAGAGCTGACTATGTTGGATACACACAGTACACTGCCTGCACATGGTAGGGTATAGGCATTGTGTTGTTTGGCATCTATTTTACTGTGTGTGCAAGTCAGAGAGAGAGAGAGATCAGTCCCTTGGGTACTACAGTGTCAGTGTATGTGCTATGCGTTGTCTCTTTGCCAAGGACAGGGCATACTGGCATGCCTCCGTCTGCCTACAGGGGCAGGCTCAGGATGTTCCTCCTCCAATTCCCTCTGTACTTGTGGAGACTGTGGCAATGGAGGGGGGCTGTTTGGCCCTTCCCCATTTTGTTCCTGCTTCAGCTGTTTCCGCAGGATCATATTGTGTAGCATCGCACATACTATGAACATGTGTGCACATGTGGCTGCAGAGTACTGCAAGGCTCCACCAGATATGTCAATGCAGCAGAACTGTGACTTGAGCATTCCAAACACATGCTCTATAATGATCCTGGTTTGTGCGTGTGCCTCATTATGGCATTCTTGTGTGAGTGTGTGTGCATTTCTGATGGGTGTCATCATCCACAGCTCCAGTGCGTAGCCAGCATCCCCCATCAGATGGCCATATGGGATGCCCCCACTGGCAAATGCCTAGCACATCTGTGATGAATGCCAGATGTGGGAGTCGTGATAGCTTCCAGGACTGTCAGCACACACATTATTGATAATGCCCTGGACATCACACATGACCTGGCAGTTGATGGAGTGGAATGCCTTGCAGTTTAGGTAGACCCTACCCTGGTCAGCAGGTGGTGCTTTGATGTGGATGTTCATGCAGTCTATGGCACCTAGTACCTCTGGGTATTCTGCTGCATGGTGGAAGAGATGCATATTGTTGGACCTCTCCTCACGGGTGCTGGGGAAGTAAAGGTTCTCAGCAGCATGCAGTCGCATGGCATCCAGGAACTGATGGAGTATCCTGGATGCAGATGCCTGTGAGACCCCCATGGTATCCCCAATTGATCTTTGGAAAGTACCTGTAGCTAGTATTCTTAAGACTACACATACCTTGGTATCCACTGGGATGGGTTCCCCCTCTGTTGGTTCTGGGTCTAAGGCAAGGCCGGCACAGCTCAACAAGTTGCTGAAGTATGTCACTTTCCACCCTGTAACGCTCTACTATCTCCAGATCATGTAGCCTCTGGTAGGTTACCCTGGGTCTGAACACTCTTCTCCTCCTCCTTGGTCTGAATTGGTTGTCAGCATTATCCTCCTCACCACCCTCAGTCTCTAGCACATACTGATGTATCAAAGCGACAGCAGCCCCTAACATCTTTTGTTAGTTTTGTCAGTTGAAAATTCCCCTGAATGTGTACACCAGTGGTGTAGAGTTTGTGGGAAAAGACAGACTGAAAGGTGTTTGCATAGTTTATAGTAGTGTACTGGGCTGCTGCCTGTAATTGGCTGATTCTGATACTTTTCACCTATGGTTGTTCTCCTTGATTGTCTTCCTTCTGCAGTTTCCCCTTCCCATTTCCTCCCTGCTTAAGCCCTGATGCTTGCTGGGCATTCCCGGTTCTCAAATGTAAACTGTTCTGCTATCCCCTGTGTTTTTTTTTTGTTTTGTTTTTGTTTAGGCCCGGTGCATGCCATACACACCCATTTAGCTAAAGTAAACACTTTTAAGCAGAACTGGCCCTCCCTGGATGCGATGCTAACATGCTCTGCATTTCTTGGAATAGGAAAATACAGCCTCAGATACACTCCCTTCCTTAGCTGTGCTTAGCTAAGGGCAAGCATGGGCCACTGAGCTCCAATGTGCTTACAGCAAGCTTGACACACACCCTTTTCATGTTAGCTGCTCCTCCTGTCTACACCATGGTGTTAGAGCACCTACATGGTTAGGTGCAGTCTGACACCTAGAAGAAATCTGTGATTCAGTATAAATCCCCTTATTTGCAAACACCACTGCTTTACTCCTGAGTTACAACACATACACTGAGTCTTTCCTCTTAGCAACCATTATTCCCTGGTATTGTTTCGTTCTGCATGACATTGACAATAATGGCAAAATGCAGATTTTTCTCAAAATTGATTTTTCCCTTTTTTTTATTTTTGCACGATTCCATTTGCATGCTACTGTCCTATGCTTAAACGGCCGAGATCATCCAAAAAAAAAGTTTTATTTTAGAAAATGTAAACTATTTTCATGGCAATGACCATATATTTGGCCATTGGCATGCCTAATAAATGGAATACATGCTTTATTTGAGGCTGTCATGCTTCCATTTTCTTATTTGCAGAAACGTATTCAGCTAGTAACTGAATATATTTCTGCAGGTTACACTATTACTGCACGAACAACGGTCTGCTTGCTGAATCGCTAATTCACCTAATTTGCATGGTTTTCACCAGCAAATGAGGTAATTAGCATAAGGCAGTGGTGTTCATGCAGGAATAGTGTGGGAGCGCTCATACATGTCCCAGGAGCACTATAGTGAATCGCTCGGTGGACATATTGCATGCAGCAGCTCCTGCACTATTCCTGCACGTTGTGCAGGTCTTAATGAATCCCAGGGTAAGAGTACACTGTTCTGAGCATGCCGACAATGCAGACATAACTTCCAACTTCTTCCTACTAATTTTGTTTTTTAGCCGATTTTCTTGCAGCTTTAAATACTGACAATGTTTCATAAAGGTAATCACAAAGTGTAGATTACAAGTACACTTAGAACAATCTTTCTGAGTGACTAAACAGCACAAAAATGTGATAAGAATGTTCTTGAATACCTATCATGTATACGTAGTGTAGGCTTTATTGATTCTGGCCAAAACTCCTCATTAAGATATTTTGTGCATGGTAGATAATGCAGCACTCACTCCATTTAATTTGTTTAAGAAACTTGATCATATGATCACAGTAATTATCAAATAGCATATCTATGATTTACGAAATTGTACACGTACTAAAATGTGTCATATGTATTAATAACCTGTTGAAAAAATAATTTCAGTGCAAAGACATGCATAAATTGCACCATTTCAAAGTAAAACAAAAAATATTCATTCACTCCTGAAATCTTATTTCTATGTTAGATCAAGTTTCTTTAAACATTGTCTGAGATGAACCCCCAAGCCTTACTGCAACCCAGTCTAAAACAAAAAAGACCTGTTTCAAAGTTGCCACATCATGAGGTATGTACAGCTCATTATTGTATTCTTAATTATAATGGCATACACATGTTAACTTATATGCTGGCAGGACACCTTTTAGTCCTGACTATGTAGGAGATGTCACATATAATACATATGGCAAAGTCAATCACTGCCTCGGTCTGTCTGTCTTAGTATGTAATTCAAACCTATACTGTTATCCAAGTGGGTTAAAACAAAAGCAGGACTTTTATCTATATAAGAGTACCACCTGCAAAAGCTACATATTTGATTCCAGTATATCATTAAAGCAAATGGATCCTTTTTCAAAGGCCTCATCATACCCATTTTCAAACCATTTTTCATATTTCTATCTTTTTTAACTATATATGTAAATATATATATGTATGTACATATGTATATATATATATATATATATATATATATATGTTTACTATCAAAATGTCAACGTTCACATACATGAATGGTCGATATTCCAAAAATGACATAATCTGGTTTGCATATCAATGAGTTACATGGTCAGCGTTGATGACTGACATCAACAGAGTCGGCATTTACATTGACATTCAAATGTAATGGCAGTGTAGGTGCAAATGTACATTAAACACCTACACTGTCATTAACATTTTAGCAGGGGGACATGCCCCCCTTCACCTCCCTGTGGGGGGAATCTACCTCCTCCTGCAAATTAAATATTCTAACTCCAAGATCACACTACAGTGAGAAAAGGGGTACATTTCCCAATCTGCACTGTACCGTGACTCTACTCAGAACATCAAGTTCGTATCAGCGAATGCACACTTGCATTCGCTGTTATGTAAACTTGATATCCCAATGGTCGGTAACACGGAAGTCGACAAACTAATGTTCAACTTTCCGTGTTCACTTAACCAATCTTTGAGAGTAAACCATATATATATTTGGTGACTTGCCAAGTTTTTCACTGTGTTTTTGATAAGCAAATAAAACTTTACTGCTGCTTTTTATAATATCTTTTGTCTTTGCATTCCCATCTGTACTATAAATGAGAGGAAATATAAGGATGTAATGAATGTTGTTGTCCAGTCTATCTGGTTCCATTGCACTATGTACATGTTGTGTTAGCCTGGCCAGACAGTAGAGATTTAAGTATGTCACGTCTGCCATCCAATACACTGTTAAAATGTCAAGCGATCATAAATTACAACCCCTGTCTAAGAACATATTCCTTAACTGATGCAAATGTTTCTGAAAAGCAGTCATCACTAATACATTTGGCAAACCTCATTGGTTTTTAATAGCATTTTTCTTAATGCAATGGGGATTAGCACTACTAGTGTTCATATAAGTGTTCAAAAAGTGAGTTTCTGATATATATTTAAGAATTAAATGTTTCATATTAATATCAAAATTAACTTCCCCATTCAAAAATGTATTTTAGAAAATGCCAAACAAAATCAAGCAAGTGTTGATATTGTCCTTAAAATCTTAACTGTTGAATTCAGAAGTATTAGAAGTGAAAACAAAAATGAATATCAGTGAAGCATGCTTGCAAAGTCATTAATTTAAGCACACTCCCCTGGATTCAGCAAGCCCTGCACAGCATGCATTATCAGTATAAGAGGTAATGTTGGCAATATGGCGTCCGAGCAATCCACGTATGTGCCCATTTGACGTGCACAAGTGCTCTTGCACTAGTCCTGCACGTTCCCAGCCCCTGTATGTAAATTACCCCATTTGCTGGTAATAACCATGCAAATGAGGTAAATCTGCTATCCAGGAAGCTGGAATCAGGCCATGCAGGACTAGCGTATTCTGCAGAAATGTACTCTGTCAGTACCCGAGTATGGTTCTGCAAACTCCAAAATGGAGACATGACAGCTCCAAATAAAGGCTGTATATCTTTGAGGAAACATGCCAATGACCAAGTATCAGGCTACTGACAATCCAAACAATACAAAAAGTAAAAAAATTAACTTTCATTTTATTTCCACCGATCACGGCAGTTTAACCATAGGGCAGCGGCGTGCAAACGGGATCGGTGGGAAAATAAGAAAATAAACCTAAAACAAGCATTCTAACTAAAATCAGTATTCTGCCATGTAAGTCAATGGCAGGCAAAAGACAACCTGGACAGTGAATAGTGGTTACTAAGAGGGAAGGCTCAGTGTGACATGTAACTATGCATTAGCAGGCAATCCTATGCAAATGAAGGGAAGGATAGTGAATCACAGTTTTCCCCAGCATGTGAGGCAGGTCCCAACAGTGTAAGTGTAATAGCTGAGTGCAAGATTAGGAGGTAGGTGACATCATGGTTGGGGGTGTCAGGCATACTGTAAGCAGATTGGAGGTCTGTGGCTCGGGTGTGCTCCTAGCATATCACAGCTAAGCTAGGGTGTGTGTCAAAACCTGCCAAGCACTCTCTACAAAGTGTAAGCGGATGTGCGCACTGTGCACTGTGCTCTACAAGAAGAAAAATAAAGTTAAACCAGGAAATAGCAGCAATTTGCACATCTGAGCATTCCATTTGTACGGAGCACACACGGGACCAAACAAGGAGGCAATGTGAAGAAAAAACAGCAGTAGGAAGGTAATCAAGGAGAACAAGCCTAGCTGGCAGGTGAAATGTATCGGAATCAGCCAATTACACAGGCAGCAGACCAGCCCAGCCCAGAACACTACTATAAACTAAGCAAACACCTTTCCCACTGGTGTTTCCCACACTCTACACCACCAGTGTATACAAGCGGGGAAATTTTAACAAACAAACCTACAAAATGAGAAGGGCTGCAGCAGGCAACATAGAACAACATGTACAAGAGGTTGAAGGTGGTGAGGATGTGAATGCTGCTGAACAACCCACAGTGAGAAGACAGAAAAGAGTGTACAGACCCAAGATAACCTACCAGAGGCTATACGAGCTGGAGATAGTGGAGCGCTATAGGGTGGACAGAGACCTCCTACAGCAAATAGTTGAGCTGTGCCGGCCACACCTGACACACCAAAATGATGGAGGGAAACCCATCCCAGTGGATATCAAGGTATGTGTAGGTCTAGGTATACTAGCCACAGGTACCTCCCAAAGCACAACTGGGGATATCATGGGGATCTCATAGGCATCAGCATCCAGAGTATTCCACCACTTCCTGGATGCCATGTCAGCACATGCCAGTGAGCATGTATATTTCCTCAACACCTGTGAAGTGTTGACCAGCAATATGCATCTTTTCCACCAAATAGCAGAATACCCTGGGGTAGTGAGTGCTATAGACCGCATGCACATATGCATCAAAGCACCACCCAGTGAGCAGGGTAGGGCCTTCATCAACCGCAAGGGCATCCACTCCATCAACTACCAGGTCATATGTGATGCCCAGGGCATTATAAAGAATGTGTGTGCTGGCTGCCCTGGAAGCTATGATGATTCCCACAAATGGCATCTGATGCAGCTGTACCAGAGATTTGTCAATGGGGACATTCCCTATGGTCACCTAGTGGGGGATGCTGGGTACACACTGGAGCTGTGGCTGATGACACCCATCAGAAATGCAAACACCTGAACAAGAACGCCATAATGAGGCACACGCACAGGCCAAATGTATAATACAGCATGTGTTTGGGATGCTCAGTGAGCTGATCGAAGGAAGGACACTCAGCAAACTCGGAGCTACAATATATAACATTAAGTATCCTGTTTTTTGTTTATTTTGTTCTTTATTTCTTTGTTGTTTATAGCACTTTGTGCACTGTGTATTTTTTCTAGCTAGTTTCACTGTGTGTGATGTATTAACTGGAAATGGTCCACTCTTATTAAGCATCTGTTGGGTTGTTTGTTAATGATAACTTGTTGCAGTTAAACTCTTTTTTTCTAGTGGCTCCTTTAGCTGTTTAAAACTTTCATTTAAAGGCTCACTGCTGCTTTTCAGCTGTGAGTAACATTTCTGCTGTTTGTTTCCCACCCTCCGTCCCTGTTGGTATAGTGTTTTTATAGTTGGTGGCTTTGCAGTTGCCCGCCCCTAGTGTAAATTTGATCTGGGACCCTCCTCCCAGTCTAGTGTCATTACCTCATTCTACCCAGTACAGGGAGAGCATTTGAGAAGGACAATCAGCTTAGTTTCTGCTACTCCTTTCTCTCTTTCCAAAAAAAAAAAAAAAAAAATGTATCTGCTTTTACTGTATTTGTGTTTTTTCCTACTTTATTTTGCTTTTGCGTCATCTTAAAAGTGCTCAATTGTATTTATTACTGCTTGGTGTAACTCATTGTAAGCCTTTTAGTTTAAGCACCTGGGCTTCAGACCAGTTTTACATTAGGAAGGTTTGTGGTCTGCACTGTAGTGGCAGAAGCATACATCCTTCTAAGTTGGGAACTGCTGATTGAGGGCTCACTGTCTGTTATTCTAAAAGTGTATTAATTCTGGTTTAAGCACTCGGGCTTGAGGCCAGTTATTTTACATTAAGAGGGTTCATGTTCTGCACTCTTGTTGGAGGAGAGGCTGGACTCTGTCCTTCTGAGCTGGGAATTTCTGGTTAAAGCTTATAGTGCCTGCATATTTGAACTGCTTCTTACTGAAATTGGTACACCTCGTTTGCTGTAGCATAGACTAGATCCAGGCCTGCTGAATCTAGCTTTGTTTGTATAACTTGAGCACTAATCCAGGCATTCTTTAAAGTATTCAGTTGTATTTATTACTGCTGGTAGCAACTTGATTAAAGTGCAGCTATCATTTCTAAGTCTTTTGAATTAAGCACTTGGGCTTCAGACCAGTTGTTTTACATTAGGAAGGTTTGTGGCCTGCACTGTGGTGACAGGCAGGTAGCTTACATCCTTCTAAGTTGGGAACTGCTGATTGAGAGCTCAGTGTCTGTTATTCTAAAAGTGTATTAGTTCTGGTTTAAGCACTTGGGCTTCAGGCCAGTTATTTTATGTTAAGAAGGATTGCGGTCTGCACTCTTGTGGGAGGACAAGCTGGACTCTGCCCTTCTGAGCAGGGAATTTCTGGTTAGAGGCTTATAGTGCCTGCATATTCTAACTGTTTCTTACTGAAATTGGTACACCTTGTTTGCTGTAGCATTAACTAGATCCAGGCCTGCTGAATCTAGCTTTATTTGTATGCTTGTTGTTTGTTTATTTCCCTGAAACGCTAATTCCACCTAAAACACGACCTTTTAGCACTTCTGTGGATCCCTAGTGATATCTGCATTGCTTACTGTACTTATTTCCTTGTTTCACTTGAAAGAAAGTTACTGTTTGTAGGTTTTGCATTTAAGTTACCTGTAGCACATTGCATTTAAGTTACCTGGCACTTGCTCACTAAAGCAATTATATAAGTCAGCTCTAAAAAATTAAAAGCACTACACCCTCACAAACTCCCCTTGAGTACCTTGTTCCCCATTGGCCCCTTTTTTTCAATTATAAAGGAATTCCCAATACTATTCTAGCATGTCCAAAGGTCAGTTGTCAATCTCCTCTCCGGTCCACCTGGTGAATCTGGGAATCTTGAGGCAATGTTACAACTGCCTTATGTACACAGACAACCCTCTCCTCCCCCCAACAAATTCCAACACATGTGAGAGATGCAACCATATAGCCAAACTGGAGGCTAAGCTCTCTCAACTCAGTACTGGCATAACCAGTCAGGAGGAGAAGGAAACCACACTCACTACAATTCCAGTCTCACATAGACCTACCATGACAACAAACCAAACACATAAGAACACAAAAACATACTCGGAGGCTCTAAATAAAAATCTGCCTAAGCAGCAGAGACCTCCAAAGCAGACACCCAAGCAACCGCTACCCCAAAACAAAACAAGTGCAACACATAGCTCACAAAGCCAGTGTGCCGAACAGTCACAGCCCTTAAGGCTAAACAACACACCTGATACACTTGTAATAGGTGACTCTATCGTCAGGCACACTGACGTCCCGCTCACCAGGCTGAACAAGGAGAAGGTCACGGTGAGCTGCCTGTTGGGTGCTAGGATCTGCCACATAACACAAGCACTCAGGTCACTCCAAGGCAAGTACAAATATGACTCAGTCATTGTCCATGCTGGTGTGAATGACCTGAGACGTACCTCCCTGGACTACATGAAAAGAGACATAGAGGAGCTCTCTGAGCATGTAGCCCAGGCCGGTATGACCCTGACCTTGAGTAGCATCTTACCCTCACCAAGAATGATGCCACAATATGAAGACAAGATGATCACTTTCAACATTTGGCTTAAGTGTTGGTGTCATTCAATGGGGATCCAATGCCTGTCAGCCTGGCATGACATGCTCGACAAGCCACGATGCTTCGCTAGGGACGGCTTGCACCTGTCACCCCTGGGCTTTCGGATATTGGCAAAGGCTCTTGCTACCCCCATAGTGCCTTTTTTAGGCAAGGCTCAAAAGACAAACCCACCTCCATAGGTATCACAAGGGATAAGAAACTAAGAGTAATGCTACTCAACGCCAGAAGTCTAAACCTCAAGATGCACGCACTCGAAACTCTCCTTAGCATGGAGAACATCGATATCTGTGCAGTAACAGACAAACCCACCTCCATAGGTATCACAAGGGATAAGAAACTAAGAGTAATGCTACTCAACGCCAGAAGTCTAAACCTCAAGATGCACGCACTCGAAACTCTCCTTAGCATGGAGAACATCGATATCTGTGCAGTAACAGAAACCTGGTTCAAGGCTCCCGAGAACACCCCAGCACTACCAGGTTATACCTCATACCATGCTTTTCGGCCCCAAAACTTGGACCGAACCACAAAAGGAGGGGGAATATCAATATTCGTCAAAGATACCCACACCTCCAGGGTAGTGGCACAGCACGAAGCATCAGAGACTATCCATGTGCAACTAACTGTGGGTAAAACTGCCTTCCAGTTTAAAGCCTGCTACAGACCACCCTCCCAAACACAGGAACCCCACTTGGCCTTCCTGAGAATACTGGAAAATATGAAGGTCTCTCCAAACACCATTATATTGGGCAACTTCAACTAACCAAACATAGACTGGGAGCATTACTCTAGCTCCAACACCCTAGCCCGAAGGTTCCTAGAATTTATAAACTCAAATGCTATGGAACAACTTGTTACCACTCCCACAAGAGGGGAAAACATACTGGACCTGATCATCACCAACATGGGGACACTATGCTCCAGACCAGAAGTGTATCCCTCAATGGTAAGATCAGACCATAAACTAATCTCACTGGATATTCACATCCCGACCCCACCCCCTGCCCAGAAAACCACAGTGAAAAACTTCTCTAAAGCAAATTTCACATGCCTCAAAACCGAGGCGAAATCCTTCAAAGCCCCTGGGCCTGTGGAAAATACTGCCCAGACCGCAGAATCCTTTATAAATGCATTCTATGAACACCTTCAGGAATGCATGGATCATGCAATCCCAAATAAAACCAAGACCCAATCCTCCAAAGGCAGACGTCCTGTCTGGTGGACCCCAGCCATAAACAAACTATACAATAGAAGGAGGAAGCTACTACATGATAGAGCAAAATCCCAAAAAGGGAAGGCATCTCTGATCAGTATTAGCAAAAAACTACGGGCACTCATAAAATCGTCTAAGGCCAGCTTCGAGAGAAAAATTGCACAGGACACGAAGGATAATCACAAGGCTTTCTTTAGTTATGTTAGGAACCTGGGTGGGAATTCCCAGATATGCTCAAAATTAGTCCAAAATGACAAAAAATACACCGAGCCCACAGACATTGCCAATGTCCTAGCTGACAGGTTCAGTGCAAACTTCTCCCCCCTCTCCCCACCAAAAGGGCAAATATCTATCCCAACAGAGTGCTGCCCCCCTGACATCTCAGATGCTCAGGTAAGAGCTGCCCTCTCCAAAGCAAAAAACACAGCATCAATGGGACCAGATGGTGTCCCAGGCTGCGTCCTACATGAACTCCAAGAAGAGCTAAACCCAAACATAAAACTACTGTTCAATCTTAGCCTTACTACAGGATATGTACCCAAAGAGTGGCGTAGAGCAACAGTGGTCCCTCTCCACAAAGGTGGTGCCTCAACGGATCCTCGAAACTATCCCCCATAAGCCTGACTAGCTTGATCTGCAAAGCTATGGAAAGGATCATCATGGACCTCATAAATAAAGATATTGGGGACCTACAGACACTGGATCCTACCCAGTTTGGCTTTGTTAAGGGCAGATCCTGCCTCTTAAACCTGGTCGATTTCTTTGAAACAGTCACCAAGGCCATTGACGAGGGGAAGGTGGTCCACACAGCCTACCTGGACCTCACAAAAGCCTTCGATACAATACCCCACTCGGGCATTATAGATAAGCTCACCAGCTTAAATATAAACCCCTATGTCACTAGATGGGTTGCAAACTGGCTCAAGGACAGAACCCACATGGTTAGAATTGCTGGAGCCATGTCAGACTCCAAACCAGTTACAAGTGGCGTCCCACAAGGCTCAGTCCTGGGACCTCTCTTGTTCGGTATATATTTCTCGGTACAGGCCAACACGGAAGGACTGTGGCTGACCAAGTTCGCAGATGACTGCAAACTGGGCACCATAATCAACTCTCCAGCCGACACAAACATCCTCCAAAAGGGCCTCATAGAAACAGACAACTGGTGCCAAAGCCATGGCCTCAAGCTAAATGCCAAAAAGTGTATAGTCATCCCCTTTGGCAAAACAAAGTGCCCACAAATTACCACATAGGTGGTAATCCATTAAGTACAGAAGAAGTCATTAGGGACCTGGGGACCCAAGTTGATAGCAATCTCTCATTTGACAACCACGTGGCCAAAGTGGTTAGAAAAACATTTTATATAGCCCACCTAATCATGAAGGGATTCACATCTAGATCAGGGGAGGTCATCGTACCTCTTTACTCATCCCTCATCAGGCCCATAATTGAGTACAATGCCCTTTGGGATGTATCTTACCAGACACCTGCAGCAACTGGAAAGACCCCAAAAGTACCTCACCAAGAGGATCAAAGGGCTCAAACAGATGCCATATGCTACCCGGTTAAAGAAACTCCAGCTCTACTCAGTGGCATACCGCCTGCTCAGAGGCGATCTGTGCCTGACATATAAAGCCATGTCCAACCTGGAATTAATGGACATGCTGCACCTCAGAAAATCCAAATCCCATCGAGCTATGCGCTCGAGTGACTTGAACCTCAGCACTGAAATAAATAGGACATGCTGGAGGGACAGATTCATAACCCAGAGGCTCCCTTCATTCTGGAATAAAATCCCAGTCCAGGTTAGGCAGAGTCCCACATTGACTCTCTTCAAGAGGAATCTTGATGAGTGGATGGGAGATCGTAGGTTTACCCCGGCTATCACTTCTGTGTCACTGTTAGACAGGCACAGTATACTAACCTCAAAAAAAGGCATAGCAAAATTAATTTAAAATGGGTGGCGAAAGCCAAACACACTCTGGCTAGGCTCATAAATGCCCTAGGGCAGATAGCCTAGTATGAACCTATGAACCTATGGTTCCAGTGTCTGGACACATCCAGTGGAGCCTTGCAGTATTCGCTAGCTACATGTACCCAAATTGTTATGGTATGTGCTATGCTACACATTATGATCCAGCGGAAACAACTGCAGCAGGAACAGCATGGGGCAGGGCCACACAACCCCCCCACCAATGCTAAGACCTGCACAGGCAAAGAGTGACCTGGGGAGGAAGAACCTGAGCCTGCCCCAGTAGGCAGAAGGATTGTTGCCCAGTATGCCCTGGCCTTGGCAAAGAGGCAATGCATAGCACATGCACTGACACAGTAGGGACCCAGAGAATGACACCTCTCTCTGACTCGCACATACAGTAAAAAGAATGCCAAACATGACACCACCTGCGCTCAACTATATATAGGACTGTACTATGTGCATCTGACATAGGCAGCCCTTCAGCACCATCTGCAAGTCTGGCACACCTACAAGGTAAATCAATCAACCTACCAATTGCCAAATGGAGTAGAATGTGTTGTTACCTGTAGCTATGGTATGGATGCAAGCATGCAAGGGAATTGGGTGACTGAATGTTACGGCAGCAGACAGTAGACACCCATAGTGGCACCCTGACATGTGTAACACATACTGGAGTCACCATAGTAGCTAGTACTACACAGGTGACAAAACCCACTGCAGGTTTTGTGCTGAGCGACAAGTGTGTCCATATGACCCACACATGCCAGTCAGGATGGTTCACATACCCAACAACTGCCACAGCCAGCAGGCAGGTGTAGACAAACCCAAACAGGGCCTGTGCCATGGCCCTAGACTGATGGCTATGGTTAACCCACCCCCAGGCCTACACAGACAGACCAGAATAGGGCGGGCAGTGGGATGTTAGTTCTGAAGGACAGGAAGTCAGACAATAATATGTATGACAACCAAAGCCATGATCTGTAGTACACTGGTGTGCCTCTAGTCAGCATGATAGTTAGCAATACAGAATGAAATGGAGTATATGGCATACCAGTACAGTCATAGCAAATGTGTACAAGTGTCACTTGTGCCCCCCCCATCCTACATAGCAATGTAATAACAGGTGTGCCCCCCCAACCCTATGTAGAAATAATCAGGTGAGTCCCCCATCCTACATAGTAATGTAATAGTCAGGTGTGCCCCCCCAACCCTATGTAGAAATAGTCATGTGAGCCCCCCCCATCCTACATAGTAATGTAATAACAGTCAGGTGTGCCCCTCCTCATGCCTGTGTATAAATGTAGAAACAGTCAAAGCCAATTGATCAATGGATACCCTGCAGAAAACAGCATGCTACCTGTTGGTGTACAACGCAAAGGTTAGCAATGCAGCACAAACTACCTGGACATGATCCACACATCCACTATAGATGGTCATACTGGGCATGCTCACACACAACACATGAAGGCCATGACTGCAAACACCAGTGGACCAGACATATGTGGCAGTTGCAGATATTAGTGCAGACACTCATCAGTATGCACCACTCATGCCTTGCACACACAGTGGATAGGAATACAGACATATATGTCAGGGCGATACAGTATAATAAGCCAAAGGGAGATGTACATAGATGTGTGAAAAAGGGTGACTGTGACAAGGAGCCATCCAGGCCTATCCCACCCAGTACGCAGCCAAAGGGCCCCAAACACATGAGGTGCATGTGTCCCTCACTGCAGATACTAGCCACCAGTATCTGTCAGCATTAAAGATTATGTGGTACATGTGCCAGCTATGCAAAATGACTGTACAAAAAAGGAGTCATCTAGCAGTGGTATACATTTATTTGTGACATATGACTCTGTGTGTGCCCGCATGTGGCGTGTCAACCCTTACATGAATGGGCTATGGCCCATGCACACACTGCCCTCCCCATAGCTCTACTATGACAAGCCTGTTGAGGTAATCCAATGTGAAATACACCTTTGGGAGAGTTGTAGCCCAATAATCTCTGTAGCGCATCCTGTAATTGTGCACTGCTGTAGTGTGATAAAGTAGCTAGGTAGGTGTTCTAACCCCAGACTTGGCAACTGTTTGTGTGCATGTGTGTGTGTGTGTGTGTGTGTGTGTGTGTGTGTGTGTGTGTGTGTGTGTGTGTGTGCACTTGTGTGTGTGTCTATCTCTCGCTGACTGTGTAGAGTGCAATGCTTTTTGGGGTACTCACACTCCTGTGTGATACCTGTGGCCAATGTGGAGTCAGTTTTGCATATTTCTTATATGGTGGCCCTACTATATATCACCATGTCCACTGTACAGGGATACCAGGTGTGAAATAGCTGAGGCACTGGGGTGCAAAGCCATACCCATACATGTGACATCAAGGCCAGGCAATCACAGTTAGCGACCCCGGTATTACCAAGAGCACACTCCCAACCCATGTCTCATACACACACACACACACATGCCTAGGCAACAGCCAATATGTGGGTAGTACACTGCATATTGGTCACTGTTAGTAACTATGGAGTGATAGCAGTGGGCTATAGAGGGCATGCCACCCTGTCCATCTGTCCAATATGCACACACATGTTAACAGTGCACTTCCCGCTTGTTCCTCAATGGACACCTGCACCATCTGTGGTGCCATCACATGTGACCCATAATGGACATACCATGCCTGACAACATGCCCTGTATGGACAGATGCCACTAACACCAGGGAATGATGTTAGCATGCTATCAGTGTAGGTGCAGAGTACACCTGCTGCCCATTACTAGTCTCAGCCACAGGTGGGCAAGACTGGCACATATGATGCTAATCTGTGTTCAGGACATGGGCAAAACACCCCTGGTATAGTTCCACATGTCATTGTACATGCATGTGGAGGTGTGCACATCCCAGACACTGTCCATGTCATGGTGTAAGGTACACATACATGGCAAGCGATGCACAGCATTGGCCACACACAATAGTCACTCAAGTGACTGGATGGGGGATACAATACCCAACTGTGTGGGTAAATGTGGACAATACAGCCCTGAGACACAATATGGATCATTGTCATGTGGCCTGATGCCAAGGCATACCCATCGCCTACCCTTGTATAGCCTGCTGCCACAGTCGGCCACCACACACTCGTGCAGACATGCACCCATGCATGTCATTACTGGCACCCTGTGTGTTTGTCTGTGTATTGTATGGTGCATATGTTCACATCCACACTCACTACAACCCCCAAGGGCATACTGAAGCATGCTGTCTGATGTCAGACACCTCCTCATACCCTTTGCCCATACAACTTCCATATGACCCGTGTGGTGCATGTGATACCTGCACAGTGAGGTGTTGTGGCAATCCCGCTACAGAGGACTTGTACTCCTGGTCCTGCCAAGTGTGTCAATGTGTGTGTGTCCCTGTGAGAGTGTGGCTGTGTTGACGCTGGCACTTGTTCATGCGGACAGGCACGTGTACGTCATCTACCATATAGCTACCATATCCCTCTTGCAGATGTCACTCACCATTACATTTATGTTCTGAGGGCTCCACAACAGGTAACCCATGTGGCACATCCAATAACTGCATCAAACTGTGATAACACTACATAGTTGTCAGGGGTTTGATACTCTGTGCTGGTAGGTTTGTGTCACACACAAGCTGCAGTTTTACTGTCCCACCCTCCCTGACATGTCTTTGCCTCTGTCTGCCTCTATCACTCCCTCTCTGGTGTATGTGGAGACCTACACCAACTTTGCTTAGGCAGCAGCATGTGTATTTTAAGTGATGCTCAGGATCAGCTGATAGCCTCTGCATAAATTGCAGCCCTCCCCTAGCTGATTGCATGTGGAACAGCTGTGGTAACATTCCCATAGCCAATTGCATGGTAACACACTCCAATATCTAAGAACATCATGTTGGTGTTGGCCCTTGTCAGTCACTGTGAGCAGGAACTAGATCTGTTGGTTGGCAAACAGCAGCTCTAACAACATACACTAAGGAAACAGGCCAACACACAGGAGGGGGATGTGCCTGACCTGACTGTGTAAGTGCTGCTATACTGCATGTGGAGTACTGTTGGTTTAACAGTGTGTGTGTGGATATGACTTTCCTACATGTCTCCATACCTGCCATGTCAGTTACAAGTTTATGTGGAATCCCCATCTGCAATGGAGCAACTGTCTGTGGACTGCAGATGGTAGTGTGAGGATTGCAGTCTGTAGATGATGACTGCAATGACAGTTACCGGCCTCTTATCACTCATAGAGCATATGTTGCCACAAACTCTGTTACAACAGTATATGTATGAGGTTATCACAGCAACATGTCATTATTGGCCCTGCGTATGTGTTGCCAGCCACAACCCTGTCAACCTTTGTACCTATGTTGTGTATGACGTGATGCATATGTGCTGTACACCATAAGTAGTGTCATCATATCTGTTAACAAGCCAGTGAGATATCAGACTGCTTTCTATGTTATGTACATTAGGGGTTATATGTGATGACATAACCTGGACATTCTGTGGATGTTTGTACAGTCCTTCCTGTGTGTGGGCATCAGTGTTCCAAGCAGCATGTAGCAATACCTCTTACAAGAGAACCAGCACACTCAGGGCAGCTACATATTTGTAGGTTAGCCTCGAATTTGCTCACTTTGTGAACACAGTGCTTACCATCATGCAGACATAAACCTCCAGTTACATCTGCCTACAGATAGTTTGCATCAGATTTGCTGAGCCTGTCAACTTAAACTCACACAAATCTCCGGTGACATCTGCCTATAGATAGTTTGTGTCAGATTTGCTGGGCCTGTAAACATAAACTCACACAAACCTCCGGTTACATCTGCCTACAGATAGTTTGCATCAGATTTGCTGAGCCTGTGCACTTAAACTCGTCTACCAGTGCTGACATATGCTTACTACAGCTTATTGCTGCTTAATCTAACTACTGCTTTATGCATTATGATACCGACACCTCACATGTGCATTTCCTGCAATACTCCAGGTTATATATATGTATATATATATATATATATATATATATATATATATATATATATATATATATATATGTTATTTCATGGGTTATGCAACATACATATTACCCATAACGTGGTTTAGCATGGGAAATGGTATGTCTCAGTACCTTCCCTGTGTCCCCCCATCCTTTCTCACTGACATCCATGGGCCGATCCCATTAGTACAGGTTCATCCAACCCCGGCACACCTCGGTCTATAATGTGATACCCAGCATTTCCTCCCCCCATTCCTCCTCCACAGCAATCATCCTTACTACAGGTTCCAGCTGAATCTAACCACACCACTAAACATTGCCCACTCTCCACCTCTCTGGACCCTTCACGTGAGTTGTCCCAATCCATGGATTTTCAGGCTTCCCACACATGTAGTCCGCGAACATACGTTACCATCTTTGCTTACCTGTGAGGCATGGTATGTTACCCCAAGAACTCTTTTTAGCAGAATTTTTGGGGTCGTTCCACCAGAGACGAACATGCATTTGTTTAAGATTAGACTTAGCAGGTTGACACTGTGTCTCCCACTGGTAGTATCCTGCCAGTAGTCAGTGAGGCAGTGATGTGCTACCCTTAGCAGTGCGTATTATTTGTATGCATGATATTTGCCTTTTGGCATTGATTTCCCCTTCATCACTTGTTATATATGTGTCTTGTATCCTTGAGACATGTGTATGTACACTGTATGGGGTCCTGGGAACTTCTACACTTAATTTCAATAACACCTCACATCTGGACATACTGCAGTACTCCAGTTCACATATGTATGTTCGGTAGTCAGTTATGGCACATATGACTATTTATTGATGCCTTTCACATGTTCAGTTTGGTTATACTATGGCAAGGACATGTTTACGACTACCTCATTCTTCTGTACCTCTGTGATGGCTTGGTGGGTAGTTACTGGAACTATGGTCTATGGGGTCCTGAGTTCGTGACCTGTATAACTGTTTATTTTGTTGCTGGGCTGACAAAAGCCCATTGGATACAGAGTGATTAAGGCACTTTAAAGCAGTTGTAAGGCCTTAAGCCCACTTACTAGTGCATACATATGCTTACTATTGCTTATTTGTGCTTACACGTGCTTACTAGTGCCTTATTCCGTCTGACACTGATACGTCACATGTGCATTTCTTTCGGTACTCCAGTTCATTTATCATTTATCATTTATATATATATATATATATATATATATATGCTATTTAGTGGGTTTTGCTGCAAAACTATTGGTTATAACGTGCTTTGCCATCTAAAATTGACTGTGCTACAGTGGGACTCAAACCAGGAATGCTTGCTCATCAGTCAGACACTCTACCCACTACACTTATGCTGTTTTGCTTAATTTGCATATTTCTACCATGCTGTCATCCCATGTTTCCTTCCCCCGGCCCCCGGGCTCCACGTGCACAGCATTCATCCATTCTCCAGTTGCTAGCCCAGCCATACCATACCTCCACACATTTCCCTCTCTGTAAGTCTCGGTACTCCTCCAGTATACTGTCTCAACCCAAGCTTCTGCAGGCTCTTCATCCATTTAGTCCATGTACATATGAGCCTTCCCCTGATCCTCCTCTGACACTGGTGGAAACATCGATGTGACTCACAATTTTTGGTTCTTCCCACCAGGGACAGACCCGTTGTTGTGTCAAGAGTAGACTTAGCTGGTCTACACTGTTTCTCCCACTGGTAGCATCCTGCCAGGGGTTTGAGAAATAGCAGTTTGCTCACACACTTGGCCAGCCTCATCTCCCGGTTCTGCAGAACCGACGCCCCATGTGTGACATTCTGTGCATGAAGCATGCCCAGATGCCCCCACTGTGTGCACCATTTTTCATTATCCTCTTCAGTATTATGCAAAACCACTGTTCTCACAGTATGATTGGACAGGCACTGTTCTTTGATACACATAGACTGCTTGAAATAATGTGATTGAGCAATTTACACTTTTGCTGGTATTAATCTACATACTTACACACATTTTCTATACTGTTGAATGACTGTGCTGGATTATATGTTTGTGATAACAGCAGTCGAATGTGTATCTGCCATGGCTTAGTGGTAACTCACATAGACTATAGTGTGCAGGTTCAGGAGGTTGCAACCTGGAAGTGCAGATTATTTTGTGAATGGGCACTATGAGAGCTGTTGGCTACAGAGTGACAAAGGCACTGTAGAGCAATTGTAGGCAGGTATGCACTGGTTTGCATGAGGCTCAGCATTGCTGACCTCCCGTTGCAGTGGCTTACACTGAGTTAGATTCTACATTGCTTAACCAGTGTAGGCATTGCTTACCGCCACCCAAACAGGCTTACACCCACTTGCTCCCGCCTACCCCCATGCTACTTCATGTATTTAGTTTACATTTGTTGACCGGGACAATCCGACTGGATGCTTGTCTATTTTCAGCGGTGGCCTGGGGAGTAGAGCACGACAGTAAACCCCAGCTAATCATTTCAAGTAATACTGAGGTGTTCACATTCATAGAGAGCAACAGACGTAACATAGCTATGTACCACATTCTTCATGCTTAGTTTATGTTAACATGTCAGGATTATACATGCTTAGGCCAGGTTTACATGTTAGGTATGACTGTTGACAAAGGTCAGTTTAAGGCAGACCTCCCAACCGTTCCGAATTACTCGGATTTTACCGAGTTTTGGGGTCCAAATGAAGGGGTACCACGATTCCCGAGTGGCACCCCTTCATTTCCGATTTTTTTCTTTTGCTTTTCTAATTTTTTTAAAATATCCCGCTGTCGGAGCTGACGTCATCACGTGCGCAATGACGTCAGCGCCGTCAGGCTACCAGCCAGTCGGAATTGAGCTCAAGGAGCTTACATCATCATTTCCGGCTGGCTGGCAGTTAAGTTTATGGCGGGAATCGCAAGCCGCGATTCCGTGAAGCTGGGATTAATGGCAGGCAGAGGCTGCGGCAGACAGAGCCGGGAATGGATTAATGGCAGCAGCCAGCAGGCAACAGCAACAGCAGCATGGGCAACACAGACACAGAAGAGGGCCGAGGGAATGGATACAGACTGCGGGGAAAATGCGTGTATAACTTTTGCAGAGTCCGGCGTCCACATCTCCAGGTAAGAACATTCATTGTTCTTTGGCTTCTCTCTATTATTTTAAATGCTGGCTGGGCATTACCATTTTACCTGCTACTACTACTATTGGGCCGCTGACTGGGCATTACCCTTTTAGCTGCTACTGTTGAGCTGCTCAGTTTGCTCTTTGGTTGTTTGTTTTATCTCCTGAGCTGGCTGTTCTTTAAGTTTTGAGCTGTATGTGTGTGTGTTTTTAAATGCTCGATTTATCTGCTGCTGCCATGAACATGTTTAATTTATCTGCCGAGTTGGGCTGGGCTGGCCATTATTTCTTTATTCTGAGCTAGCTATGTGTTTTTAATTATCTGCTGAATTAGAGCTGTGTTGTTTTTAAATGCTGATGATTTATCTGCCAAGTTAGAGCTGCCCATTATTTTTTTATTCTGAGCTGTGTGTTTTTAATTATCTGCTGAATTAGGGCTGTGTTTTCAAATGCTCGCGAAGTTGCGATTTATTTGCCGAGTTAGAGCTGGCCGTTATTTCTTTATTCTGAGCTGTGTGTTTTTAAAGCAGGTATGGGCTGTGGCTGTTCTTTCAATTATGAGTTGTGTGTGTGTGTGTGTGTGTGTGTGTGTGTGTGTGTGTGTGTGTGTGTGTGTGTGTGTGTGTGTTTAAATTCTCTATTTATCTGCTGCTACCGTGAGCTTGTTTAATTTATCTGCCGAGTAATATTCAGGAACTGCCTTTTGAACTCTTCATAAACTGCTGATGCATTTGATGTGTTTCAACCCGATAAATGTTTAGTTTTTATTTTAGAATGACTCAAGTAGACCTATGCCAGTTAATTCTGTCTTTACTTATTATGGATAATACATGTTTCTTCTCTAATGTTGGTAACTCATGATCTACTGATGTGAAGTCATATGACAAACCAGCAAATGTACTTTTGCTGTTAGTGTGTATAGATGTAAAGTACAGTGTTTGATTTTTCATAAATTTATCTCCTGTTTTCTTTCTAAAATACTGATGATATTCATTCTTGGCTACCATTGCTATTTATTTATTTTTTTACAGTGTTATTTTAACTATTTTTTATGAACTGAGGTTTGCAGTTGCATTTCTGTTTGTTCGTTGCACTTATTTGTGTTTTCTTTTGATATCACAGTTAGACTTTACAATTCAGAGCTCGCTCTACTAGCAATTTAACCTTCAAGGGCAACCAGCACTTTATTTGTAGATGAAACAGTGAAATCTAAAGCTGTTTGCTAGCAGCAGTCTCCATTAGTTACAGAGCTCTTTAATGTGGAATTATTTAGATGACTTACTTCTGCAGAGATTGTGTAAATTTACTGATACTGGTGGATTGTAGAAGCTTAAGTAAACTCTTATGATGGAAATGCTCTGAATTGAGCAGTTTTGTCATTATTGGTTCATGCATTTTGTCTCAGTTTACTGGAAAATGTTAACAATAAATGTAAAATGCGCTTTAAGAACTGTGCTGTATTGTACAAGGAATATAATATAATTTAATACAGTCAGGAAGGTGTATCATAGAAAATATGTTTGGTGTGCAAACTGCAAAGGGCCTATGATTTGAAAACAGCCCAAAGGTAATCTTTCTCTGCCACTGGTCAGATGCATTTTCTTTGAATGCGGGTTTCAATGCTGTTTCAGTGAATGTGAGTTTCAAGGGCAGAGAAGCTTTAATGCAAAGTCTGTTTTCACTGAGACTTGTGTTGCTTTGTTTGGCAAATATCTGACTATCTGAATAATCATTGTAAAAGTAAAGCGGACACTATGTACATTAAGACCGTCTGTGTTAGCTCAACAGGTAGTATACCTGCTTTTGATGCAGAAGGCTGTGGGTTCTAATCTCGTAGTATGTAGATGGATTGCTGATAATATGAACCTGTTATCAGTTTGCCATCCATTCCCTATTGCAATATTACTAGTAGCTTATTTTTTTTTAATGTAACATGGGCAATGTATTCTTCAAGGGCCACAGGCACTTTATTTGTAGATGAAACAATAAAATATAAAGTTGTTTGCTAGCAGCAACCTCTTTGTTAGTTCAGATCTCTCTAAAGTGGAATTGTTTGAGTTTTGCATTTTCTTTAAATGTGGGTTTCAGTGCTATTTCAATGAATGTGAGTTCAAGGGCAAAGACGTTTTAATGCTAAGTCTATTTTCATTGTGAGACTGCATTGGTTGGTTTAGCAGATGTCTTTGTGTTTATGCTATAAAATGTAAAACAAATAAGTTTCAAATGAAATCCAAATAATCACTGTAGAAGTAAAGCAGTGTGCACATTACAGTGTTTATGGTAAATGGGGTGAAATAAAGTAATGGGACATTGGAATCACACCTGGGCCATATTTTGTTTATTTGTTCTTCAGTTTGAGTTTAAAAGCTGATATCCCACAATTCCATTGGAGTGGGCGGGATTACATAATTATGTAAGTAAATTTTATGTTAATCATTGTACAGATTTGTACCTATTTTTCATGGGCCTTTGCCCAGATTTTTGATGTTTCCAGGTTGAGAGGTATGGTTTAAGGTAAAGTTGGAGTCCAGCTTAACAGCTCTGGATAGGGTACACTCAGGTATTCGGGTTAGGTATAGTTATTCCATACCTGTGTGGTAGAGTAGAAGACAATAGTGAAGGAGTACATAGGTAGGTAGGGTCTATATTGAAGAAGCGAATGTGTAAAAAAGTGAATGCTGATTCATCGACCCTAGTTAACTGAAAGCTGACAATCCTGAACACTCGGAGCAGCGATTATTTTTTCCAGAGAAAAAAATCGCTGTTCCACAAAAAAAAAAAATTCAAACAGTATTTAATATGGGGGGCTTCACCGTCCACAGCCCCATTACTTAAATATACCAACTCCGAGATCGCACCACAGTGGAGGAAATGGCAAACTCCCAAAACCTGCCCAACAATTTTTTACCTGGGAAAAAATTGCTGTTCCTGGTGTTCGGGATTGTCAGCTTTCAATTAAATAGGGTTGATGAATCAGCGTTCACTTTTTTAAGCATTCACTGATTCAATATAGACATGGTAGGTAGAGGGGAATGACATTGTAACTGTATAGTAGCCTGTTGGAATAATTGGAAGGGGAGCAATAAGGAAGGTTTGTCAGATGTTAGGATTTGTATGCGAGGCAGGACAAGAGGTGTCAGTTTTACTAGTTGATGTAGGGGTATAGAGTGTAAGTTGGAGGGGGAGGATTTCACCAGTGGGTGAGCATGTGATGATCCAAGTGTGCTTGTGTTGTTCCTTCATGTGTTAATTACATGTGTCCTGTGGGACAGCTGAGGTAATACATGCGGGTAGGGGGTTCCAGATTCTGCCAATATAGTTGGGGAAGAGGGTGTCACCTACTTGTAACTTTAAACATTAATAGAAATGGGAAAGGAGTTGATAGGTAAGTGGTGTTCATGGGGCACAAAGAGGGATAGAAAGTAGGGGAATTATCCAGGGATGTGCAGGAAGGCTGAAGGGAAGGTCCACAGTTGGACATTTCTTCTACAGACCCAGTTGTGCATATATACTGCATTTGAAGGTTGAGTTGGACACTCACACCCCTGGGTGGGGTTGAGGACTACAATAATAACTTGTGATGCCAATTAGATCGGCTTACATGCCTACAGTGGGGTGTTGCGACCATGTGTTCTTTGGTGTTATGTAGTGGGTTTTGCAACAACACATATGGCTATACCATACTTTGCCATGTAAAATAGACTGTGCTGCAGTGGGTCTCGTACCAGGAATGGCTGCTTGTTAGGTGGCAGCTCTGCCCAATTTGCACTATTGTTTACATCCCCGGACTCGTCCGAATAGAACCGCTCCAGCCAACACCTTCATGCCTTGGCCCATAATTGCATACCCATAGTTCCCCCACCCACCCCTCCTCTACAGCACTCATCCTTACTCTTGGTGCAGATCGGGTCCAACCACACCACTATACACTGCCCACTCTCCACTTCTTGGGACCCATCTCGTACGTTGTCTCAACCCATGGGTCATCAGGCTTTCCCAACTTTGTAGTCTGAGTGCATACAGGCCCTACCTTGATAAATTGTTGAAGGGATGGGACTCTGATCATCAACAATTTTTGGGGTGTCCCGCAAGGGATGTTCCTGCATTCCTGTCTCTGTTGCAAGATTAGACTTGGTGGGTCCACAGTGTTCCCCCCACTGGTTGTGTCCTGCCTGTGGTGTGTTGAGCAGTGGTTTGTTTACATTGTTTGTGTGTCTGTTTTTATCTTTCCCTGTCTGGCTGAGGGGGTAATGCTATGTGTTACACGTATGTTGATTGGGCCCCTCACCCCCATTGTCATGGCTTGTGATCATATGTCATTCTTATGTGCTGTATCTTATCATAGCTATATATCTGTGTATATAAACACACACACACACACACACACACACACATATATATATATAAATATATATATATATATATATATATATATATATATATATATATATATATATATATATATATATATATATATATATATAAAAGTGTACACACTGGCCAACCTTGTGTGCCACGTATGCTTTGCGATACCTACAAATAAAACCGTTAGTGTCAACAAGGTCACACGTGAAGTCTATTGTTAGTACAGAGAAACATTTGTCCCATGTGGGATGACCCAAAAATTGGGTATTCAGCTTTTGTCAAAAAACAGAGCTGCAAAGTTACCCATGGCTATGTGCATGGACTACAGTGTGTGCCAGACCTAGGATACTTGTGTCGGGTCAACATACAGGATGGGTCTCAAGGGGGAGGGGGGTGGAGGGAGGGCAATGTGTGGTGGTGTGGTAGCTACAGGCCGGTAACCAGGGAGGGGATGGTGGCTGCATGTGTGCAGTATGGGGGGGAGGTGGAACTGTGGGTAATGAATGTATGGTTTGAGGATGGCCTGGGTTGGATGGGCCTGTAGTGGTCGGCCCGCCTAGTGGATGGGGGAGAGGGGAATGTGATGTCAACATGTGAAACATATGAGAGGACTGATTTCAATCCCTATTTAAATGAAACACTTACAATACAATGAGCTTGGTAGTGTCTTGCAAGGCGGATGTGTTTGGCTGGGGGGGTACGGCAATTCGTATGGGACATATATTGTTTGGAGCCTCTCATTGCACCATTGACGGTGCATGTGGACATATATGTTTCTGTTCATATACGATTACTATCTACAGCTGCTGGCCATATATACCTATATGGGTATATATATTTGCTTACATATTCCTAACTATGTCCGTAAATGCCTACGAAGATTTCTATCTGCGTACATATATGTAACTTCCTGTGTATATGTGGACATATAGGTGTTGGCATATATATATATGTGGGGATGTTGGCATTTGTATGTATATATGTTCATATATATATATATATATATATATATATATATATATATATATATATATATATATATATATATATATACATATATATGCATATATTTCTGGGTATTTATATCTATAAGTATATATATATATATATATATATATATATATATATATATATATATATATATATATATGACTACGTCTATGGATATTTTGTATCCATTTAGATAGTAATAGATGTACACACACACATCCATCTAGATGTTGATATACATTCTCTGTACTGTTGCATGACTGGGCTGGGGTTACATTTCTGACAACATACGATTTATGCATATCTGGCATGGCTTAGTGATAAATCGTTTAGTGTATGGTGTGCAAGGTCCTGGGTTCCAGCCTTGCACAGGCTGTTTATTTTGTTGCTGGGCAGAACACCGGCCATTGGATACAGAGTGATTACGACACTTTAAAGCGGTTGTAATTGGGTATGCGAGGAGGTAAGCACTGCTAACTTCCAGTCACAGTTTCTTACACCCAGTTAGATTCTCCTTTCCTTAATCTGTGTCAGCAGTGCTTACCCACATGCAAACGCACTTGCACATGCTTACTAGTGCTTGTATGCTTACTACTGCTTATCTGTGCTTACACCTGCTTACTGCTGCCTTATTCATTATGATACTGACTCTTCACATGTGCAATTCCTGCAGTACTCCAGTTCATAAATATGTGTTATTTAGTGGGTTTTTCAATACAACTATTGCTTATACCATGCTTTGCCATGTAAAATAGACTGTGTTGCAGTGGGACTCTAACTGGGAATGCCTACTCGTTAGGCGACCACTCTGCCAACTACACTATTGCTGAGATGCTTCATTTGCATATATCTTCCTTGTTATCCTCTTCAGCCTTTTCAGCTGCTTTAGCCATAGCTAAGCAATGGGCACACACGCGCACCTATGGTTAGCTGTACTCAGAGTTTTAGAGGACAATACCGGGGTTTCTTCTTTAGATTCTTATGTCCTGTTGCTGTCGTACACATGGGGGACTGTTGGTGGGGATATGTGGACACCTATGAGCGGTCTCCCTCATTTATTTCCACTTTCTGCTGTTCAACATTGCAAGGGTGTGTTTATTCTGAGAGCTTTGCTGTCAGACATGCCCCCTGCACTTGTACATGCTCCATGTAAGCCTGGGAGCTCGGGCAGCATGCCTTCATTAATATGCATGGCACGCTGCCATCCTGCTCCTAAACGGGCGCTTCCGTGAGGGTCTAGACTAGTCCTACATGGAAGATTAGTAAATCCAGGGGACTGTGTGATATAAAACTGTTCCTTCCCACTTGTTTAACACTAAATTAACAAACACAGAGTTCTTGGCAGCTCCAATAGCCATTCCTGTGTTCACCTTGTAATCCCCTTTATTATAAGTAGTTATTACTATATCAAGCTAATCTGAATATCCTTATTATTGAACGTTATAACAACAGACAAAAAATATTATCATTTCTGCCACTGCAACTTTGGAAATGACAGTGTATACAAGTGACATCAACAATTACCTTTAAACTGCCCCCACTAAATTCCTTCAACAGACACTAGGATGTGCAAAACAGCACAAGAATTTTTATTGAGGAAAGCATGTTCAACTTACAGTCTAAATATAATCTTAGCGCCTCCACTTTGGACACTTAGTAGTGACAATGGGTCTAAAATAAGTGTCTGTTATGTCCTTGTGTAACTTAGATATGGCAAAATATTCCCATCCTTTAAGGGGTCGCACATCAAAGAAAGTCGGTCATTTGAATATCATGCAACATATCTAGCAGCACCATGCCCATATTTTGGTATGATAAATTCACATCTGTCATGCTAACATTCTCATAAAAGATGTCATTCAAAATATTTGCAGTTTTTAATAGTATATAAACAATGCCCTTGATCAGTAAGTTTCCACTCATCATTCTTTTTAAAATTCACATTCTTTTTTCTTTTTAAATTTGCTAACATGTCCTTTGCTTAAAAACGCAGATTGCAGCTCTTTTTCTTTAATAGCTTGCATAACTTGTTTCTTATGTCAAGCACAGATAAAGACTCAAAAGCAGCTAAAAATTTACACTAGTGAAAGGTTAAAAGTTCTTTTCTTTTTAATGCCCCACATAATTCATCTTTCTGTGTTTTTAATCATTAAATATGTATTTTAAATTTAATTTGTTGGTCCCTAATTTCATGTCAGCCAATGCACTGGTAGAGTTAGCCCTATGTCTAGGTATTAAAGAAAATCCCTTACTTAATAAACTTTCTTCAGCTTCTATAAGAAAGAGTTCAAGTTTAAAACATGAAGAGTTTGTGCACTTTGTACATGAATACTACCGCATTGTGTTATTTGCTTCTGTAACCTTTTTTGTTCTTGTTCTTACAAAAAGGTGCATTCTCCATTTCTAGAAAAGAATGACATCTTTTTTGCTTTATTTATCAATATCGCACTACATATTTCCTCTAGTTCTGCACTAGAGAAGTTTGAAGCCTTCTTCCCATTCCTAATTGTCTTTAATCCTAGCAGATGCCTTCTGATATCCTATTACTTCTTTCTCCACTATTTGAAATAATCTTCCTAGTGTTTGGGCAGTCTCTTTACTCTCTAAAAAATCTTCACTTTCACATATTCCTCCTTCATCTTTGTGTTCTGATTGGATGGCTCATCTACCAAGTGCCAAGTTCTTGATTTGTATGACCCTTCAAACAATGTTTCTCATGCCCTGTATGTATGCTTATTTATCCCTTTTCAACTTTTTAATCTTCTGGTTGTTCAAAGGCACTGCAAAATGATTGGTGGAAAAGAACAAAGTTATAGTCTGTCAAAAAGTAAATAGGGAAACAAATGCCTTCAGCAATTGTATCATAAAGGTTTATAATACCCCTTTTGATTGTTTTCATTTGGATGCCATTGACTTTCATTAAAATTCTTATATAAGGTCACACTTGACCATATCATAAAATCCACATTGCTCTTGCTGCACAGAGTTGCATTGCTTTACAACATTAGCAAGTGCAACAGTTCTGAGACCACTTGGGAGTTGTTTTAACTGTATAGAATGCTGAGACACAATATTGTCCTAAATCAAGAACTTGGGTTTGAGCAAATTCCTGTGCAAAATGATAATGGTGTAAAGGTAAATGTCTAAAGTACCCCCCACTTCTCTCAACATATACTAATGGCTAAGGATCTGTATAAGAACAAGCACAATTATGCAGCAAGAACTGTTCATTGAGAACTGTGAAAACATTATAACATACAGGTAGCTAAGAGGCACTGCAAATATGACCCCCCCCAAAAAAAGGTGGCACCCTGTGTGGTAGCGGCTGCTTTGGATCCCTACAGAAAAGTGTAGTATTTGTCTTGGTTTTCATCAGAAACAACAGAAACAAGAGATTTAAAGCCAATAAATTAAGGTATGATTAACTACAATGCTTCAAATCTTTTGGAAATCTGATCTCATATCTCGCTGTGCTGCATGCTTGATGAACTGCTAGCAGAGAGGCCTGTAAACTCAAACACACTCCAGGAACACCTGCAGCTTGGAATCTTACTGGAACATGGTAAAAATTGCAGACACCTGTCAAACCTGTCTAACCAGTTGACAATTGGACATAGGAAGCATATTAAAAGGAACAGATGTGAAAGATCAAGAAAGAGAAGCTCTAAAGCAGGAATTAAGGCCAGACTGAAAAGAAATCCACACAGGCCTGCACTTCCTTCCATGCTGCTGGCGAATGTGCACTCACTGGAGAGCAAGATGGACTATTTAAGGATGGATCCTTCCACACAATCTAACGTGAGAAATAGAGCTTTATTTCTGTTCACTGAAACTTGGGCTGAACTCCAGTATAAATGATAGCGCAATTTATGTAGAGGGGATGTCATTATTTTGTGCTGACAGAAATCAGTCTCTCTGTGGCAAATCTCTTGGGGGGTGTTTGTGTGTATATCAACAACAACTGATGTGCAAACTGTGAAATAATTACCTCTCACTGCTCAGAGAACATTCATGTCACTAAAATGCAGACCCTTCTACTTGCCTAGGGAATTCAATGGAGTAAGCATAACAGCTCTTTACATCCCTCCTAGTGCTAATACCAACATGGCATTGAACATTCTGTGTCTGTCAATAAATAACCTCCAGAATAAGAACCCTGAGTTTGCCTATATAATTGCAGGTGATTTCAATCAAGCTGACTTGAAATCTGTATTGCCTCATTACCATCAACATGTGAACTTTGCAACAAGAGTAGATAAGACTCTAGATAAGGTGTGCACAAATGTAAAACTGGCCTATAAAGCAGTACCTTATCCACATCTGGGCAACTCAGACTATCTGGTCATTATGCTGCTTCCTGCATGCACACCACTGAACAAAAGAGGCAAACCTACAACCTAACAAGTAAGGATATGGCCTGAGGGATCAGTCTTGGCACTACAGGACTGCTCCAAATGTACAAAATGGTCAGTGTTTAGAGATGCAGCTATAAAAAAACATCATATTGACCTGGAGGAGTATACAAAATCTGTAATGGCCTATATTTCAAAATATTTCGATGATGTAACAGTCAACAAATGTATCACCATGCACGCTAATCAGAAACCCTGGCTATCTGCTGAAGTATATGAGCTCCTAAAGGCACAAAATGCTGCATTTAAGTCAGAAGATAAGGATGCCCTATGACAGGTCAGAACAAATCTAAGTAGAGTATAAAGGAGGCAAAAACGGCCTATGGATGTAAACTTCAGGGAAATTTCTCTGACCAAAGGGACTCCAGACATCTCTGACAAGGCATTCAAGCCATAACTGCCTACAGCCTGCATCCTCCCCATGTGATGACAACACAGAATTTCTGAACAAATTAAATATCTACTTCAACAGATTTAATATGGACAACAACACTGTGCCAAATAAGCTCCCTGTCGAACAGGGTAGGAAAGTGATATGTTTAAGAACAGGTAATGTTCTTAAAACCCTGACGTGAGTGCATGCAAGAAAAGCTGCTGGTCTTGATAATATTGGGGAAGGATTCTAAGAGACTGTGCTACCCAACTGTCCACTGTACTAACAGATATATTCAACGTATCCCTGCAACTAGCCATTGAACACAATTGCTTCAAAAATACAACAATCATTCCCTTACCCAGAAAATACCAACTGGCAAGCCTAAATGATTACTGGTAAGTTGCTCTTACATCAACAGTAATGAAGTGTTTTGAGCCGTTGATCAAGAACAATATCTCTTAAAGCCTACCTACAACACTGGATACATTACAGGTTGCTTATAGATCTACATGCTGCATGGCTGATGCAATAGCCATAGCTATTCATGAATCCTTGGTACATCTAGAGAACAAGAATTGCTGTGTCAGAATGCTGTTCATACATTTTAGTTCTGCTTTTAATACTGTCATCCTCCAGAATCTGATATCAAAGCTGATCCAGCTGGGCATCAACACCCCCCACCCCCACCATGTAACTGGATACTGGATTTTTTCATCAACAGACCCCAGAAGGTATGTGTGGGAAATAACAGTTCAATCAGTATTACATTGAGCATGGGTGTCCCCTCAGGGCTGCATCCTGAGTCCTCTGCTGTTCATCTTGTTGATGCATGACTGCATGGCCAATCATGAATCCAACAAAATCATCAAGTTCGGGGATGATGCCACTGTTGTAGGTCTTGTCAGATGTGGTGAGGAAACAGCCTACAGGGGTGAAGTGGAGCATCTAATAGGCAGGTATGACAGCAATAATCTGGCCTTAAATGTAACAAGACCAAAGAATTAACAGTGGACTTCAGGAGGACTCAGGAGATACATCAACCTCTGGAAATTAAGGGGGTGGCAGTGAAAACAGTCAAAAACACCAAATTCCTGGGGATGCACATCTCAGGTGACCTATCCTGATCAACTCATATTAGCCACACAGTGAAGAAGGCAAAACAATGTCTGCACCTCCTATGGAAACTGAGAAAGGTAAACTTATCTCAGTCCATCCTCAAAGCCTTCTACAGGAGGACTATCGGGAGCATCCTCTCAAATAACATCATAGTTTGGTATGGTAACTAAATGCATTTGATCACAAGGCTCTCCTTTGGGTAGTGAGGACAGCAGAAAAAGTAATTGGTTCCTCACTCCCTTCCATGGAAGATCTGCATGAGACTTGGTGTGGCAGGGGCTAAGAAGATAATCAATGATCCCACTAACCTTGCCCATGGCAAGTATGTCCACCTTTCATCGGGCAGGCAGTATTGCACCTTATTTATTATTTCTTTATTTATTTGCATTTGTTTACTGGGAGGTCTACTGGGCCAGCGTGAGCCATTTTCAGTAGAGGCCAAGGGACAAAAGCGCCAAAAAACAAAACAGGATAAAGCTACAGAATCAAAATACAGACTTACACTGCAAAACATCTAGACTGAACAGGAGCTTCTTCTCTCTCTCCATAAGGCTGCTGAACTTGAATGCTAGGCATGACAGCGAATAATTAGATCAATATGCCACTTGCTATGAAGTATTGGCTATAGTAATCACTCTGGCAAATTGCTTCAGTAACTGGTACAGTTAGGCTGATTTCTTATGCTATTACTTTCTGAATGTGCAGTAGCCAGGAGTGAGTCACCACTCCATTCATGTGCATATGAAATATATCATACTACAACTGATGAAGTACAATATTCTAAGCAATCACAATGTGAAGTCATAGCCTTGCAATACATACTAGTATAATATTGTCTAATGTTTTCCTGTCCAATTGTGGTAATTTATTGTGTTGTTAATATTTTAATTATTACCATATGTGGTTAGACTTAATGTCATTCAAACTATGTGTTCATTGTTATGTCTTGCACGGGGACCAAAGTAATGTAATTTTGTTCAGCTTGCATTGCTGTGTGTATCTAGTCGACAATAAAGTTTACTTTGACTCTGACTTTGACAAAGAATTACTTTAAATGAAGGCATATTCTGATCACACAGTATCACCCAATACCAATAGTAAGGAAAGTAGAAGCAAGAAAAAACGATAATGGGGTAGAAGGAAAAAAAAGAACAGCAGTACTATTAATAATAGAAATAGCTACACCTAACAGTTAATGCATCCTGAATACTGGTTCCATTTCTGCACCTGGATACCATACCTTTAGATCTAAGCTCCATGATGAAAAATTACTTCCTTACAACAGTGGATATGTGGTGATCAAAGGACATGCCATTGTTAACATCATTTTCCAGATCCATGAGTATAGGATTGACGTTCTGAGGTGTGCTGTCAATATGACAGTTACAAGGGAAGTCGTGCTTGCTTAAAAATGTAAATAATTTCTTGGCATTCAGTTTTAGTCCATGATTTTAACATCAAGTATTTGTTCTAGAGATATTCCCTTGGAGGATTTGGTGTCATCTAGATAGTATATTATGGTGCCAAGTTTGCAGTTGCCTGCAGATTTGTTCAGCCATAAACCCTTAACATTTGCTTTGACCTCCAAGAAGTAAATGCCAAAGAGGAGTAGCACAAGGAATGAACCCTGGGCTATATCACTATTGACAGGTCTTTTGGAGGAGGAGGTAGAGATGTCTACCCTAATTTCCTGTGTTCTATCTGTGAAAGAATTTGTTATCCAATGTGTTACATATGAATTTCTGTTTAGCTGGGAGAGTTTATCTACTATATTCAAGTGTGGGGGATGGTGTTGAATGCCTTTGTGAAATCCAGATATGTGATGCATACTTATTTACCCTCATTCATGCTTCAATAACTTTTCCAAAGAAGTTAACCAAGATAAGTAGACAAGATCTGCCCCTGACAAATCCAAACTGGCTTGGTCAAGAGTTTGTATGTTAGCTATGTCCTTATATAGTCATTTACGTAATGATCCTTTCCATAGCCTTACAGATGTGTCTGGTTAGGCTTAAGGTTCTATAATAACTCACCATTGTCTTAACTTAAAACACTTACACTGGTTAGAACTTCCTAACAAGCTTATATATCAACAACTCTTAATAACACATAACATTCTATAGCAACCATTAAAGACACCTGCTCTTAGTAACCTCCTGATCCCCTATAATAACCTGAAACAGCTGCGCTCCGCCGAAAAGCTACAGGTCAACACAACTAGAATTACAAATTCAGCAGGTAACTGCCTTTTCTCCAACTCAGTAGGCAAAATATGGAATAACCTCCCCTCACACATCACCTCTCTAGCCTCCTTTCATCTTTAAAAAAAAAACAACTTCTTTTACATCTGAACAACTTTTGGCTCTGCTCCTGTACCAAGCCAGACTAATCTACTTTTTTCTTTCCACTATCATATTCCCTGAATTCTAAATTGCAATCTTCCTCTGGGATATCAAATGACTCAATGACTGTACTGCTACTATTGTTCTCTAATAAAAAAAAAAAAAAAAAAGGGTATTAACAATGTCTCTTACAAGTATGTATATACATTTTAAAACATGTAATATCCCATCCTCACATAATTGCACTGTAAAGAATTACTGCCTTTCTCAATATGTGGATAGTACTATGTCTTTTTATTACTTGACCTAGACTAAGATGTATGCATTGCTGCTCACTGTCTGTATCACAGGCATTTATTGTAAATGTTCAACTTTTATAACCTTGTTTTAATCTTGGAGCTTTTCTCCCCGGGCCTCCACTGAAAACGGAGATTATCCAGTTGGACTAGCCCGGTCAACAAATGTAAAATAAAAATAAATAAAAATAAAATAAATAAGCTGGCTCCATTGACACCTTACTTTTGTGGAAGAGGATTACTGTTTCTGTCCTACATTCATCTGGAACAAAGCCTGTTTGGAGGCTGATATTTAGTAAACTCTGTAGTGGGTCAGACAAGGCATGTTTCAGTATGTTATCTAGCATCATCAAGGTAGTATTCTTGGCCTTGGACAGCATTTTGAGAATGTGTTCTTAGGAGGTTATTGATGCAGGAGGAGAAGCTTGAACTAAATTTTTTCACTTGCATATTATGCCCTCTGGGTTTGAGTATGTGATATCCTTTACTTATTAGCTCTGTGCAGTGTGGAGCATTGTTTCTGCAATATCTAACACATTAAAGAAGACATTGTGGTTATGCTTTGCCTGGGTGGCTATTTTTACCTGTTAGCTATCTTTGGTTGATTGGTATCTTCAAAGTTAAATTTAATTTTAAATGCAATTAATTGTTTTTCTTTTATTATAGAATCTATTTATATTAGGGTTCTGAAATAGAGGTTATTTTTTAATTTGGTCTTATTTTTAATTCTGAGAGGAACAGGTGCTACTTACATGTGCATCTAATTTAGCAGAAAGGGAATCTGCATAAGCAGTAGAGTTGTTAGAATTGGAGAGACTTTTGAATTTAGACAGGTCATCACCCCTTTTTAGTAGATTAGCCCTGACATGATGTCGGAATACCGATACACCAGAAGATGTCTTAAGGTGAATGTGACTGATTTGTGGTCCAATTTGACAAGGGGTGAAGTTACAGTTGGTAGGGAGAGTGTACCTCAAACCAGGATTTTATTGTCCCTGGTTGGGGTACACTCTAACTGCTCCACAGAGTCTGTATTGATGATGTCCAGAAATTTATGAGCATATGTGTTTGAGGATTATGTGTCCTAGTTAATGGATGGGGTAGATGAAGTGACTTAGGAGAACGGTGTTTGGCTTAACGCATTGGGACTACATACTTGTTAGGCAGGAGGTACAGGCTGAAGGGGTCATGGGGGTACTTTAGTTAGCTATGAATACAATAAGGGGTTTTGTTAACAGTACATTAGATATGGTATTCTGTGTCATTACCTTGTCTAGCGAGACTTGAAGTAAACTGTTTTCTCAGAATAAGAAAGCACTGCCACCTTTAGTGCCTCCATCTAATGTGGCGGGCCTGAACATGTGGTAAGTATTGAAACCATCCACTGATGGAATACTCTCATTTGTCTTAAATCAGCTCTCTGTGATGACACAAATATCAACATTTTCCATGGTAAGGTGTGCGTGTAGGGGGTGGACTTTTCTGTTATCACTGTGCAGCAATACCTTTATGTTGCCCGGATTTTGTTTTGCTATGTAGGAATCATTGCAAAACTGACATTAACTAAAAAAGGCAGTATGTGGGTAGATAAGGATTTAGTCAATGTACAAAATCACTTGAGAATAGGTGCAAGCTGTCCTTGGCAAAACTTTTAGAACTGTCTACCATCTCCTTCCAGGCTGAAGTATATTGTACCCCCTTTGAATGACAACAGAAACTATCTCAACTGGTAAAGTCAATCAACTTTTGTTCATATTGTGTTTTATTCTTGGTGATGTTTAAGTGCTGCTCAGGGCTAGGATTATACCTGCCTCAGACACATTCTTACAGTTCCATCATGTCTCTCTTCATATAGACCAGGGAGGTAAGTTTCAAGTCATTTATACCCATATGCACTATAACTGTGTCATATATGTACTTTTTTGAAAGGACTTGAGTGCATTTGCAATATTCTGAATCCTGGCAACTGATAGGCAAGTGACCATGACCCTCTAATGGCCCAGCTTGATGATAGGTGCATCACTATGTATTCTTAAGTGAGCATATACATAATTAAATACATGTTCATACACAGCAACATGATGTTCAAAAGGACATGTAATGCAAACACATACAAGACCCTAAGTTGAAATAATAACTTTTCTTAAAGTGTAACCTTAAAGACACTGTTTTAATGGGATGCGACTTTAAAACACTTTTGAATCTGAAGTTTTCATTCATGTCTGAAGAATGTCCTTCCTTTAATTTTGTCATATTATCTCAACATCCCCTAAGTCATTGTCACCACTCCTAAACCTTACAATGACAAAATTCAAAACAAAAAAGGAATTTTTAAATCTGTCACATACTATTGTATTCTTATATAACCCATAATTTTAATTTTAAGATTAATGGTATACACATGCTCACTTACAAACAGGGATGGTTTCCTTTTAGTACTTTGAAAAAGGCATCGCAACTAAGGCAGCTGAAACACTAAATTATTACCACTAACAGTATGTACTGCTAATGTAATGTATAATGAACAAAAGCATACCAGCTCTGTGATGCTAATAAGTTCACTGTAATGTAAGAATTACACCATCAACATGGTATACATGTATACAGGCTATGTAAATACTGTTTACATTATACAATATTTGCACCATGGCTCATAGTGCACATGGGTATAAATGACTTTAGTGTATCTCCCTGAAACTATATGAAGAGAGTCATGATGGATTAATATCACTGCTACTGGACCCCATATGCACATATATGTGTAAATGCACCAAATTGCTTTTCTATCATAGTTGTATACACAATACAGTGTGTACATGCAACTGGAAACATGGCTATTCTTAAGACAGCATGAAATACAATATGTATTTATTTATGTATTTATACTCTGTTGACAGGGTTAGTCCCATTAGGCTAGTAGACTCTTTTCAGGGGGTTCCTGAGGTGATATTTATACTACTTGGTGAAACATAGCCAGGGTATTTGTGAACTTTCCCTACTCCTTAGAGCTGCTACATGGCAGGGAGAGCTCCTACAGTAACAAAAAATTGGTCTAAGAGAAGCAGCGGCATGGAGGATGAAAGACGCTATGGATGGTTTGTGGTGGAAAATGAGAATCTGGAGAAAAACTTGCTCTCTCTCTCTCTCTCTATAAATATATATATATATATATATATATATATATATATATATATATATATATATATAATTTTTTTATACAGATCAGGACAGAGACTGCTTGTGAATTAACACTTGAATAGCTAAGTGTTACATGTGTAAATGTCTGTGGAAATAGTCTATATGTTGTCTGCACATTGAGTCTGGAGGCACGGAATTTCATTCAGTTTTTGCACTTGTGTGATTTCTAAATGGCAATAAAGTTTTCTTTGACTTTGACATTGAAACTGATGGACTGATGATACAATTTCTGGAACTGTATAACAAAAAGAAGGATGTTTGTTTTCTGGTAGTAACTTAAATGTTACAAAATCTGACATTGCAGTCTAGAACTGATGAACAGAAAGAAGACAATACTAAAAAATGCATGCAGGGTCTGTGTGAAACTGTTAATAACATTTCGAAAGTTATAGATGACCGAAACTTATAAAATGGTGGGTGGAGATTGGAAATTGTTTTGAAATGTGAAAACAACATGGTGAAATACTTGCCAAGTATTATCTTCATGGCTAGTCATATAGGGACATTAAGATATGCTGGCCAGCCTAAATTATGTTTCTTTTGTGTTAACTTTCTTCATTTAATTATTGATTGTAACTAAGTACAATGTTACCAGTGTAGGGTGAAAGGACATATTGCAAAAAGGTATGTGCCTGAATGTATGTTGTAAAAAAGGGACATTTCTGAATGCATTGTCAAGAGCAAACAGTATATAATGAAAAGGAAGGGGTAATAAAGAATACATACACAAGGAGGAAAAACAAGAGGCTGAGGGAGAGGGTGAACTGGGTGAAGAAGAAGCTACAGAAGAGGAAAAAGTATGGAGAGGAATATGAGGAGAAAGTGTGCATGCAGAAAGAGAGGTCAGGGGAAGAAATTGATACTAATCATTTTTTGAAATTCTAGCCAGAGAAAAATCTGATTGTTAGGATTAATGATTATTTGTATATAAATCCAGGAAAAATATTTGACTGAGGAAGGAGTGAAAACAATAAAATGAAAATTTAAAGATATTGCCCCTAAACTTAAAAAAAGAAGGAAATATAATATGGAACTTATGATGTGAACTTTGTTCTGGATTGGGTGTGTTGTGTAACACAACAGAGAAAATACTAGATGTAATGTTGGTAAAGACTGGAAGATTAAATGCTGTGGGATATAAGATGGAGAGAACATGTTTATAGAATTATAGCAGTATATGCAAATATATAATTGGCAAAGAAAAAATAATCTATTTTATCAAATATTAGACTATGTGGTAGCTGACATGGAAATTATTATTACAGGAGACTTTGATTGTGATTTAATGGGAAATATAAAAAGAAAGGGAAATATTAAAAATAAGGATGTAATAAAATGTGGTAAATTAGCTGTGTGGAACAAATGTCAGTTGACTTATAGAAGGGTGTAATTGGATCTGAAATTGATTATTTTGTTTTATTGAAAGACTTGGGGTAGGAGATGGAGACAGGTTTTTCAGACCATTTAATGATATGGATGGAGGGGATGGAAAAAAAGAAAATATATTAAAATAAGAAAGGCAATAAAAAGAATAAATGAGAAACTATGGGACAATAAAATTGAAGACTTGGAAGTATTGCAGTTATGGAAGGATGATATAACCATGAATAACTTCTATCAAAACTGGTCTGAATAGTGACATGAATTAAAAAAAAGAAGTATAAAATGTTTTTTTTTTCAGTGATAGTTTGATGAAAGAAAAAAGCAAAAGTGAAAAATGTGAAAATGTATAGGAATATATTAGAGAATTTAGAGACAGAGTATTATTACATGAAAAAAGAAAACAAGAAAAGTAAGGTATTACTGTTAAGGTAAAGCTATTATTTACAAAGAGAAGGGATATGGTATTAGTATGTGAAAAGTTTCAAGTCCATGCAAAAGCTAATACAGAAGTAGCTATATGTACAACTAAAACTACAAATATTAGTAGTATGTGCAAAAAGCTTCAAATACATGCAAAAATCAAATACAGAAGTAGGTATGTAAACAGCAACATAAAATAAAATGTCCCAGCTGTCAGTGAGGTAAATGATATCTAAACATCAATGGTAGTTGTGATGACTGGGGAGAGATGGGTGAAGGCTGCCAGCCTAGTCCAATCAAATTTGATATATAATTCTGGCATTTATAAATAAATGTAAAATACAGGCATGTTTTCTTGAGTGTAAAAGAATACTGTGAAATGTTGAACTGCAAAATATGTGACAACGTTGCACTCTACTGGCCCAGTGAAGCATGTTGTGACCCTTTCATGTTAGAATTCGGCTACAGTGAGTCTGGATGAAGGTTTCATGCCCATTGTTTTAAGGCTAAAGTTTATGACCATAATTTAGATGTGGAATGTGCTTTATTGCTCTGGTTTCTGTTAGAGTATACATGTGAAATGACTTATATTGTTGTAAGTTTCTGAGCAGGTGTTAGATTGCTAAATAATGCAGTTTGTGGCCTGAGAACTCCAGACTAAGTGTCAAAAATGATGTAATTTGGGAGAGCCTTAAAGACATGTTTGTCAGTAATGTTTAAATACTATTTCTTACAAGAGACTGAGAGCATTTCGATCTTGGATATCCAACTCATCAGTACCCTGCCTTATGCTCACATGTAAGTTTTAGCACTGTGATTTCTTGTATTAATAGTTAAAGCTAGTAAAGATTAATTAGGTATTGTTCTTTGAAATCAGACCTGTCCTACTGTATTATTTTAAGTTTCTGTGTGATCTCTGAACTCTTAGATATCTCTGTGGTGTAGTAGTTTTGTCTTGTGTTTTAATTATTTATTATTAAATATTTTTAAAAATCTTCTACCTGTGGCTGGTTTATGTAGAGATAAATTATGCTTTAGAGTGCATTATATATTTATAGAGTTTACTGTCTAAGCCCTTCCAATAAGCCTAGACTGAATAGTCACATTACCACTGGATAATAATCTTGCACAGTAATAATTAGACACCCTTTTAAAGGCCTTTTAGTAGCTGACATTATTAGCTGGTTGGTGGCAGGGAGTACTACCGTATGGTCTGGGTAACAGGGCACAGCTGGAGAATCTGTGTCAGCCTTTCCCAGTAGTGTCTGTGAAGTTGTATAAATACTTATCTCAAAGTGTGTGTGTGTGTGTGTGTGTGTGTGTGTGTGTGTGTGTGTGTGTGTGTGTGTGTGTGTGTGTGTGTGTGTATGTGTGTTGTGTCAGCTAATTGGGCAGGGACACGAAGCACTGGTTGGACAGAGAGGGTACTGGAGGTTTTAGCTTGCCCAGCTAGGCTCAGACCTGGACCCTATAGCTGTGCCAGTGGGGAGTCTTATTGGGGACCTGGTGAACAAGGGAGCAACCAGCCCCACACTGACTGTGATCTCTGTGTGCACTTAAGGGAAATTGTACTTTACTGTGTA
Organism: Protopterus annectens; assembly: GCF_019279795.1. Taxonomy (NCBI): domain Eukaryota; kingdom Metazoa; phylum Chordata; order Ceratodontiformes; family Protopteridae; genus Protopterus; species Protopterus annectens. Next base: position 1,487,327,146 of record NC_056731.1, on the reverse strand, counting down.
TATTAGTTATCTTTTCCTCTCATCTAGGAAATGACCTCCCTGGTATTACTGGTGAGGATTGAGGCTCCTTGATTTCTGGGCCAGGGCACAGTCATCACAAGTGTTTGGCAGTGGTGGGATCTACTTCACATAATAATTTTCTTGTAGAGGTGTGGGTAGAGTGAATTCCTGTAGCTTATGTACAGTGATCTCTAAAAATGTTTTGTACTCTAAAACAGCCATGCAGTATATACACAGAGTTCAGATCACAATTGTTTTATTTCTTTTGTTAGCTTAGTGTTAGTCAGGGTGAGCAGGCAGCATGTCAGCAGAAAAGTATGGAAAGCTGACAAGGAGCCAGCTGGTGGAGATGTGCCAGGCTAGGGGACTGGTGCATTGAAACCTGACTAAGGCAGACCTGATTGCAGCCTTGGTTACAGCTGCATCAGAAAACAGCAGCCTGGAGGACAGTCAGACTGACAGTGGAGATGCAATATCCTAGACGAATGGACAGCTCAACCTTTCTGCAGTGGACTTAAAAATCCAGCTGGAGCTAAAGAGACTTGAGTTGGAGGCCAGGCATATGGAATTAGAAGCAGCCGAGAAAAGGAGGAGTCTACAAGCTGAGGAAAATGAATGGCAGAGGAGGCATGAGAGGGAAATGTTGACTCTTCACCAGTTTCATGGAGGTAATGGGGAAGGGAGTAACTGGACCCCAGATGCACAAAAGGTCAGTAAATTTCTTCCACAGTTTAAAGAGGGGGATAATCTTGATATCTTCATTCATATGTTTGAGCGGGTATGTAAACAGTATGAAGTTGACCGAGGGCTCTGGGTATGGTTCTTGACCCCCTTACTCCATGGTAAAGCTGTAACTTCTTTAGCAGAAATGCATGACACTGACTGTTTTGATTATACTGTTGTAAAAAGACACTTGTTGGAATGTTTTAAGCTAAGACTTGAAATGTATAGGAAAAAGTTTTGTGAGCATAGACGCAAGGCAGATGAAAATGTATGTGAATATGTTGCTGAACTGAGCACTTATTTTCATAGATGGGTGAGTGAATGTCAGGTCACCACTTTTGAAGGGCTGGCAGACCTTTTGGTAAGGGAACAAGCCCTTAGCACTTTGCCTGAGGACATGAGGATCTGGTTAGCTGATAGACAGTGTGCTACTTCAGAGGAGTTGGGGAAGAAGGGAGACCTACACAGGAAAGGGATCCCCAGTACTGCTCATGGGACTAAAGGAACCCAAGGTGGTTAGCACAGACTGCCATAACAGAATCTGCTAGTACCAGGGGAAGCCACTAGTTCAAGTACACATCCAGGAGCTAAGGTTAAATGCTTTGAATGCAACCAGTGGTGCCATGTGGCATACATATGTCCACAGAGGCAAGGTGGGGAACAAAAGATGAAAGAGCCAGTAAGTAGGAAAGACAAAATGCCAACAGTGGGTTGTCTTGGGACAACAGGGGTATGGAACTACCATCCTGCAGATGTCCTGAGAGGGAAAGATTTGGATGAGGCAGTACTATGTACTTATGCAGTTACATGCAGTGAGGCTAGGAGACAAGCATGTGGGTCTGGTAGCCTGGGGGAGACCCATACAGCCTGCATACTTGCAGCCAGGACTGCTGAGGTGGTTACTTCAGGGAGGAAGCTACACAGTAGCAGTGAGACTGAATGTGAGCCACAGCTGCTTGTGGGTACTGATGTTCCCTTGGACAGGGTAACTGCAAAGGTAGAGGTGAGTAGTAGTACCCAGGCTGTCAGTGAGGCGCCACTGTCAGAGGATGCCAGACTTCCTGTGGAAGGGGAGCTGGGAAGGGTTACAAGGAGGGAGTTGAGACAGGCTCAGCTCTCAGACTCTAAACTGCAAGGCCTGAAGCAGGTAGCCAGGGAGGCACCTGATTCTCAAGGTAAGGGGGAATCTGTATAATGGAACAAAGGGTTACTGTACAGAGAGTGGACCCCTGAGGGAGGGCTAGAAGGTGAGAGAGTACAGCAGTTGGTAGTGCCTAGAGCTTACCATCTGGCACTTCTAGCCATAGCCCATGATATTCCCTCTGCAGGTCATGTGGGCATAAAATGTACAAAGAGGCATATTATGCAAAACTTCTATTGGCCTGGAATTTCCAGAGATGTAACAGGGTACTGCAGGACCTGTGAGCAGTGCCAAAAGGTAGGCAAGGCAGGAGACAAGGTGAGAGCTCCTTTGATACCTTTGCCTGTGATTGAGGAGCCATTTCAGATGGCAACTATGGATATTGTGGGTCCTCTGAGTACCCCAAGATCCACAGGGAAAAATTATATCCTAGTGATTGTAGATTATGCTACATGATACACTGAGGCAGTGGCTTTGTCCTCCGTTGAGGCAGAGAAGGTGGCAAATACTTTTCTAGAGATTTTCAGCAGGGTAGGTTTCCCAAAGGAAATACTGTCTGACAGAGGTGCCAATTTTATGTCAGACCTGCTGGCTTGTCTGTGGAAGTCCTGTGGGGTGAAGCACATGAAGACCACCCCTACCATCCCCAGACTAATGGTCTTGTTGAGAGGTTAAACTCTACAATCAAGTCCATGCTATGGGCATTTGCAGATCAGTTTAAGAGGGAGTGGGACAGATATTTGCCACATCTGTTGTTTTCTTACAGAGAGGTTCCCCAGAAATCCACAGGTTTTTCACCCTTTGAGTTGCTGTATGGGCATAGGGTGAGGGGACCTCTATATTTAATTCAAGATGAGTGGGAAGGTGCATGAAAGTCTCACAAGGAGTCCATTGTGGTATATGTTCTGAACCTCAGGACAAGGTTCAGGGAACTCATGGGCCTGGCCCAGGAGAACCTGGCAGAAGCCCAACAACAGAAAATGGTGTGGTATGACAGGAATGCTCGAGCTAGAGAGTTTGCTGTAGGGCAGCAGGTGATGGTTCTCATTCTTGTCAGACACAAGTTGCAAGCAGCTTGGGAGGGACCCTACAAGGTGGCAAGAAAGGTAAGTGATGTTAACTACATGGTCTAACTGCTAGGCAGAAGGCAGGGGCACAAATTGTACATGTTAACATGATGAAACCTTACCATGATAGGGAAGCCCTTGTGCTGAGCATTTGCAGTGGATTACAGGAGGAGTCTGAGAGAGATCTTGTGATGATCTCCTCAGTGAGGCTTGGGCTGACATCTCGGTGGAAGGGGTAGCAATGTCCCAGCAGCTATCTCCTACCCAGGTTCGAGAAATCCAAGCAGTGTTGCAGGAATTTGGGGACGTGTTCACTGGGAAACCAGGGTGCACCCACCTGGTGCAGTGCCAGGTGGATACAGGACCTCAAAGGCCTATTAGACAGGCCCCTTATAGGGTGCCTGAGAGAGTCAAACACTGAGGGAGGAGGTACAGGCGATGTTGGAACTAGGGGTGATCCAACAGTCCAACAGTCCCTGGACCTCACCAGTGGTGTTGGTGCCAAAGAAGGATGGCAGCACCAGGTCCTGTGTGGATTACAGGAAATTAAATAGTCACACAGAATCAGATGCTTACACCATGCCTAGAACAGATGAGGTCCTAGAGCAGCTGGGTGGGGCTAAGTATCTTACAACCATTGATCTTACCAAGATTTACTGGCAGGTGCCCTTGACTCACAGTGCTAGAGAGAAGTCAGCCTTTGTGACTCCTTTTGGCTTGTATAAGTTCACAAAAATGCACTTTGGGATGAAGAATGCCCCAGCAACTTTCTAGAGGCTGGTAGATCATATCTTAACAGGAGCAGGAGGGATTACCCTTGCTTACATGGATGATATTGTTATCTACAGCCATTCCTGGCAAGAGCACCTTCAGCATGTTAGGGAGGTGCTGGGCAGACTACAGAGGGCAGGGTTGACCATTAAGCCAAGCAAATGTCAGGTGGATATGGCAGAGGTCTCCAACCTAGTACATAGAGTGGAGAGTGGTAAGATAAGGTCAGAACCTGCCAAAGTGAAAGCCATTCAGACATGGCCTGCACCTATTACCAAAAAGCAGGTGAGGGCATTCTTAGGGACAGCCGGGCACTACAGAAGGTTTGTTCCCAATTATAGTACCATAGCTGCTCCCCTTGCAGACCTGACAAGGAAGAACAGGCCAGATAAGGTAGTGTGGACCCCAGCATGTGAGCAGGCATTTCAAAAGCTTAAGGAAGCTTTGAGAGGACCCCCTGTGTTAGCCAGTCCAGACTACAGCAAAGAATTTGTTGTGCAGGTGGATGCTTCAAACTGTGGGGTGGGGGCTGTACTTAGCCAGATTTCTTCAAGGGAGAAGAGTACCCAATGGTTTATCTCAGTCATAGGCTCTAACCCATGGAGGAATGCTATGCAGCGGTAGAAAAGGAATGTCTAGCCATAGTGTGGGCACTACAAAAACTTCAGCCTTATCTGTATGGAAGAAAATTCACTGTGATGACAGACCACAACCCTCTAACATGGTTAAACAGAGCCAGTCAGCAAAATGCTAAGTTGCTAAGATGGAGTCTGGAGTTGCAAGCATATGATATGTCAGTGCAGTACCCCAGTGGGAGTAACGATGCCAATGCAGATGAGCTCTCAAGACAGGGAATGGGGTGAGGTACACCCAGATAGACCTGACACTCTCAAGTGATGTTTCTCAAGGGGCACTTGAAAAACTTGCTTGAGTTCCCTGGGATGGAAGAGATGTGATGACTGGGAAGAGATGGGCAAAGGCTGCCAGCCTAGTCAAATAGAATTTGATATATAATTCTGGCATTTGTAAATAAATGTAAAATACTGGCATGCTTTCTTGAGTGTAAAAGAATACTGTAAAATGTGGAACTGCAAAATATGTGACAACATTGCACTCTACTGGCCCAGTGAAGCATGTTGTGACCCTTTCATGTTAGAATTTGGCTCCAGTGAGTCTGGATGAAGGTTTCATGCCCATTGTTTTAAGGCTAAAGTTTATGTCCAGAATTTAGATGTGGAAGGTGCTTTATTGCTCTGGTTTCTGTTAGAGTATACATGTGAAATGACTTATATTGTTGTAAGTTTCTGAGCAGGTGTTAGATTGCTAAATAATGCAGTTTGTGGCCTGAGAACTCCAGACTAAGTGTCAAAAGTTATGTAATTTGGGAGGGCCTTAGAGACATGTTTGTTAGTAATGTTTAAATACTATTTCTCACAACAGACTGAGAGCATTTTGATCTTGGATATCCAACTTCTCAGAACTCTGCCTTATGCTCACATGTAAGCTTTTGCACTGTGATTTCTTGTAGGAATAATTAAAGCTAGAAAAGATTAATTATGTATTGTTCTTTGAAATCAGACCTGTCCTACTGTATTATTTTAAGTTTCTGTGTGATCTCTGAACTCTTTGATATTTCTGTGGTGTAGTAGTTTTGTCTTGTGTTTTAATTATTTATTATTAAATATTTTTAAAACCTTCTACCTGTGGCTGGTTTATGTAAAGACAAATTATGCTTTAGAGTACATTATATATTTATAGAGTTTACTGTCTATGCCCTTCCAATAAGCCTAGACTGAATAGCCACATTATCATTGGATTATAATATTGCACAGTAATAATTGGGCACCCTTTTAAGGGCCTTTTAGTTGCTGATATTATTAGCTGGGTGGTGGCAGGGAGTACTACGGTATGGTATGGGTAAAGGGGCACAGCTGGAGAATCTGTGTCAGCCTTTCCAGGAGTGTCTGTGAAGTTGTATAAATACTTATCTCAAAGTGTGTTTGTGTGTTGTGTCAGCTACTTGGGCAGGGACACGAAGCACTGGTTGGACAGAGAGGGTACTGGAGGTTTTAGATTACCCAGTTAGGCTGAGACCTGGACCCTATAGCTGTGCCAGTGGGGTGTCTTATTGGGGACCTGGTGAGCAAGGGAACTACCAGCCTCAGACTGACTGTGATCGCTGAGTGCACTTAAGGAAAATTGTACTTTACTGTGTATATTAGTTATCTTTTCCTCTCTTCTAGGAGACCACCTCCCTGGTGTTAGTGGTGAGGATTGAGGCTCCTTGATTGCTGGGCCAGGGCACAGTCATCACAGTAGTAAACATAATTAGGTCCTAGGATTAAGTAGCATAGTCTTGAGTAGTTCAGAGTAAGAAATAGTAAAAAGAGTAAATGGAATAAAAGTAAGAGTTTATAAGAGGGACATTTAGGTTGGGCTTTGGCAATAGCTTATCAAGAGTTCCTTAAATTTTCTTGTACAACTTTTTGAATTGTTGAGTATTGCATATAGTTGTTGTAGTCAGTGAAAGCTTGTTCCAAGCTAAGGTGATTGAGTAGCTGTATAGCTGTTGGCCAATTGTTTTTTAGGGTTTATAGATTTCTAACAGGAACTGGTCCGAGCTTTCGAGAGAGCAATTAGGAGCATAGAAAGTGATGAGGGAGGAAATTGTTGGGCAGGTGGCAAGTTTGAGCAGGATGGAGTGAATAAGGAGCAGTTGAGGTAGTAGAAGCTGGTAGGGGAATTCTAGCCAATTTAGAGATTTGACAGAGAGGCAGTAGTGTGAACTGTTGGGATGGTTCACACATAAAATGAACAATGCAAGATATGTGATGCAAAAGGAGATGGTGATGTTAGTAACTTTGGCATATCCAGATGATATAAGGACAGTTGCTAAAAAATATATGGATAACAGAAGTTTTGGTTTTCCTGAATGGATGTTTAAATGAAGTGGGAATGACCTTGAATACAGATAAAAATCAAGGGTTTGGATGATGTGGTGAAAACTGTTAGGTGTGTATTTATCAATGAATGAAGTGTCTTTGCTAGGAATAAAATTTGGGTAAAGTATCTAGTTATGAAGCAATGGGTAGGTTTGATAACAGAAATAAAAGAAATATGTCTTATGTGGAGGACATATAGATTAACACTCAGGAAAAAGGCTTAACTGGTGAATGCCATATTAATGGTAAAAACAGCATATATGTCAAATGTTTAAATGATCACAGAAAAATATGAAAAGGAAATGACGTACTTGGTATTTTCTTTCATATGGGGTTCAAGATTAAATCCAGTGAAAAGAGGTGTGTTGTATATGAGTAAAGATGAAGGAGGATCAGGGTTAATAAACCCATTTATTATTCTGCTTTAAATTTGTATAGAGTATTAAAGTGGGTAAAGTGTGTAAGGGATGAGACTGAGAAATTAATAGTGAGAATGTTTAAATATAAGTACAATGTTCTGGGATGTGAAGAGAATAAGAAAAAATATGATATACTTGTGGTTACTAAGAATAAGATGCGGATGAGAGAAGTTTTGTTTTGTCTGAGTGGTTGTATAAAAGAAATAAGAATGAACGTGAATAAAGGTAAAAGACAGGTTTTGGAAGATGTAAAAATCAGAGGTGTATATTATGTAATGAATGAAGTATCTTTGCTAATGATAACATTTGGGAAAAAATTATGTAGTTGTGAGGCAATGGGAAGGTTTGATAAAAGAAAAGAAAGAAATATGTCTTATGTGGAGGAACCAATAGATTAGCATTCAATAAAAAATGTGTTCTGGTGAATTCTGTTTTAATTAGAAAATAACATATCTGTCAAACGTTTATATGATCCCCAAAAATATGAAAACAATCATGTGAGTAATGTTTTCTTTCATATGGGGTACAAGATTAAAAATAGTGAGAGCAGGTGGGTTGTATGAGAGAATATAAAGGGGTGTACCAAATTTAGTTATTTACTCTGCTTCATTAAACTTGCAATGAGTATTAAAAGTGGGTAAATGGAGAAAATGAGAAATTAATATGAAAATATTTAAATATAAGTAGAAAGAATTTTGGGAGATGATAAGAATAAGAAAAAGCGATAAAGATTGTGTGAATGAAGCAATTAAAAATGATAAAAAAATACTAATATGGAAAATGAAAATTGATGATACAGGGAAGATTAAAGGATATGGTATCATAATCTGTTAAAACAATATTATTATGTAAATCCATGGGAACATTTACCAGAAGAAGTGATAAAAGCTATTAAAGTAAGGCAAAAGTGGTGTACTAAGATTGTATATTGTCAGATTTCTTATGGAGACTGGTATTAAATAAGTTACAAGTAAAGAGGAATATGTCATACAAAAAGAACATTGAAAGAGTGTGGGCCAGATTCAATAAAGCCTACACTAAGTGTACACAATCCCCCGGATTCATGAAGCTCAGCGCAAGGCCGGTGTAAGGCTTGCGCCGGCCGTGCAGCGTACAAATGGCGTAGCAGCGCCACATGCATAGTAATGAATGTGCGCTGCAACCACAACCACATGCATAGGGCACGTGCGCGAGTCCAGGGAGCCTAACTAGGTTGCGCTCGGAAACGTGGCCAAGTCGGCAGGCAATGAGCAACCTAAAGTGCTGACTCTCACAGGCCGCCTGCAATAGTAACCGCACCTACCAGTGTCCGTGGACAATGAAACATATACAGAGTATGCAACATAGTACTCGCCCACACAATATGGAGAACCAAACATAAATGCACGAAGTACAAAATGTTCCCGTTCATGGAACAAAGGATACATGGAATACCGTGTCCGTCACGCATTGCACTGTCAGCAGTCATACCCAGTGGAGCTGTACTGCATCATGTCAGCGTGCCGCAACTACACACAACTAGCCCCATGGGCATGGCCACCAGCAGTCCCACAGTGGTAGTGATAGTACACAGCTGGGTAGTCGTGGCCATATAACAACCAGAAAGAAACTACACATCCCAAACACACACAAACATGTGTATAGTAAAATGTGCTAGACACAGCAACGTAACCGTCACATACACATAGGATGACGTATGCCGAATCGGAATATCCAGAAGCAGAACCCATGCATGCAAATGTAATACACAACAACCCCGTCATAGCACGTAACCCGCACCCATTTCCGAATGTCCACCTAATCCAGCTAGCAGCCTTGCGCAGCTGCACACCTACACAGAGCGGGTATACCCCATATGTAGTAGGAAGTAATGTCCTAGGCAGTGACAGGCGTGCAAATATGTACCCCACATGTCAACATCCCATCCCAGGTACTGAAATCCAAATGGCTGCATGTGAATGTGTCGGCAGAATGTGTACATCCCGCGTGTGGTTACTGACCTGTCGAAACTCCGTAGGTGTTCACACGCCACGGTGTCCATAACTGTACACATCTGGACAAAGCAGTATGTGCAGCTACGGTATGGATGATTAGCTATGCAGACATGCCAAACACAATACACAGGGCGGAACAGCCGTCCACCAAGCAGGTCACCCCAGCAGGGTTGCCACATGCACAGATTGTCAAGGTGGGACATCACCCGTAGATATGTGTGGTTCCGTATGGTAAAACACCCATGGCCATTGCAAAGGATAGAATAACACGTATATGCCAGAATGAACGGTTATCTCATAGCATGTGAATAGCTTAAGCCATCCAATATGGCTTAAGCTATTCACATGCCCCCATGAAGGGCATTTCTAAGCATGCAGGTACACAGGTACTCCATGTAAAGCCCAAATAGCTAGCTCCTCTGAGTTCCATAACCTTCCATTAGCTGGGGACAGCTCCTTGAGCTGTTTTTGCTAAAGCTGATATACTCGCATTTCAGCGCTGATGCGCTTCCTTAGCTAATAAGGGACCCATTAACAAAACATAGAATCTCGTATCTTGAATTGGTGTTATCACTATCTAACTGCAATACTCTATACCTCCTACTCTGCAGTATCATAAACATATTGACTGGTTAAGATAATTATTGGGTTAGTCCTTCTTAATACAGATTGTGTTTTAAATGTGATAGTAATGGGCTACCAAGCCTGGATATAAAGTCCAGATATTGAATTTGTCTATGTAGTAATGCTTGTATTAATGGCTATTTTTTATACCTAGAGTTTGCTGTTTAGCTGAAGGTGGAATTGTGGTTTAAGTCTTACTGAGCTTAAAACAGTGTAGTACTGCAGTATATTGTTTTTCAGTTGCTGTTTTTTATAGAGGCAAGATTGCTATTTATGTTATGTATCTATGATAACTGTTATAAATGTTACCAAACCTACCCAACATGTCCTAACTCTTGCTTTTTGCTCCCCTCTCCATTGTTGTTTTTTCTCTCTCCTCTCAGCAACATACTCTCCTGTGCTATCTCCTGCACTAGCCTCTTGAAATCAACCTGCCTTGGGGAATGAACTCATTCTGAATGTTTGCAGTGGTAACTCAAAGCCTAATCTCCCTGCAACCGGTCTCACATTAACCAGAAAGTATGTTGTTGGTCTCTATATCCTGCCTATATTTTCTGTAAACCATTGTAATACATCCTTCCAGAGAACCAAACGTAGGCTTCAGGCCAGCGCAGACAGCAGTCTCCACCGCCCTTTTCTTAACTTATATATTACCCACACACCTCCTAACCCACACAGTACTCCCTATTACTTGTAGTCACCCCCTTCTAGTTACACAACCAGACATTCTCCTTCTTTTATCTCCTGTAATATCAAACCCGGACAAAGGTGCCACCCCCACAACCCAGCTTTATCTCTTGGGTACCTCCTGCCCACGGGCTTTATTTCACAGATCCTTGAATTCCTAAGACTACCTAACCTACTAGTTCTTCACTCTTGCATTACCCCTGGTTACATCCACCAACCCCATTCTTTGACTTCTTACTAAACTCTGCTCTTGCTTACTGCTGACTTACCTTAATTTACAGCTCTTCTGATTGTTTTCCTGGCAAACAGTTTACTAACTGTTTCTACCCGCTCCGTTCGCCCTGCGGGCTCACTCCGCTCCCCTCCCTACCCCCATATCCCACCCACCCCCAGGGGTCCTACCTTTATACTTCCTAGACCACACCTCTTCCTCCATCCCACACCTTCCTCTGTCATCACTTCCTACCCTCACTTCCTTCCCACCACTTTAATCCTATCACACAACATATTCTTTCATCCTACTCTATACAAACACTGCTCTCTATACTGCCTCCTTACACACTACTTCAACTATCCACGTCCACTAACTTTATCCTAACATATCACACTCCTACATTTTATTGATACTACCCTCTCCCTTCTCCTCCTAATACAGTCTAAGCTTCCACATTCTAATTTACCAACTAATACTCTTACAATGATGAACCAAAACATCCCACCCTTTATCTCACTATTACTTATACTATTACTACTACCTTCCTTAATGCTCACTCATCTACTCACCTTCTTTGAAAGCCCACTTGACCCACTGCTAAATTATCCCAAAACAGAAACGATCGCACTAAACTCACACCCACAACTTACACATGCTAATATCACATTCTCTTCTAAATACATACTTCCTAAATTTCATCGAACACAACACACAAAGTATAATAACCTCAATCCCAGGAAATGTCTATTTCATTACAGTAGAATCCACTACCATTACTATCTAAACATACTACTCTCTTTAAAAGGTGGCGATATCCACCCTAACCCAGGGCCTTTAACTTCTCCTTCTTCATCCCTCAACTCCAAAAAGTATCCTACCCATATATTTTCCAAACAATCTAACTCCCTTACTATTGCTCATCTTAATATACGCAGCATAAACAATAAAATTACCCAATTACAAGCCCTGACTGAAATCTACTCCTTTGATATTCTATGCTTAACAGAAACTTGGTTAAAACCTACAACCAAAGATGATCAGATCATCCCACCGGGATATAATATCCTAAGACTTGACCGAACTTCCAAAAGAGGTGGAGGAGTTGCTATCCTATATAAACCTCACCTACATGTAACCACCTATGACCTCGAACTACCTCTAGACTCCAATGCAGAGATTCTTATCTCTAAACTCCTTATTAACAAGTCCAAATCTATCTATATCATCTGTATGTACATACCCCCTGGTAACAACATAACAACTATGGAATCTATTCTCTCCTGGCTATCCCAAAACCTACCTCAAGAAACAATAATCCTAGGTGATACAAATATAGACTGGACCTCCTTCTGCAGTAACCTCCCTTCCAACCACATAAACCTATATGGGTATTCCCAAACTATCACCTCCCCTACCAGGACAAATAAATCCAATAAGAAATCTAGCCTTTTAGACTGGATTCTTATTAACCGTCTTCCACATACTTATGAATCAGGAACTCTCCCAGATGATTTAAGTGACCACTCCCTTACCTATATAATCAGACATAAAACTAGCTGTCCCTCTCCCACATCCACAATAAGCATCAGATCCAAAAAGATCTTTAACTCTGAACTATTCCAAATGGAACTAAAAGCATGTAACTGGTCACCACTACAAACTTTATCCTTAGATGAAGCCGTTACTTACTTTAACACCAACTTCCTTACCATCCTGAACCACCATGCCCCAACCAGACAAATTAGAACAAAACCAAACATGCACCATGGCTCTCTAAAGAAAGCAAGCGAAAAATCAAAGATAGAAACAAACAATGGATAATATGGAAAAAGACTCAAAGTCCCATCCACCAACAAACCTTCAGACAACTAAGAAACCAAACCAAAAAAGCTGTAATATTAGATAAAAAACTACTACCTACTATCCCAACAACTGAATCAATCCAAACCACAAAAGTTCTGGTCCAGCATCAATCAACTACTCCACCCAGGACAATCAACCACTCCTAGCCCCCAAAATACTGAACACAAAACTTCAATAAATATAGCTAATGATTTTAATACATTCTTCACAAACACTATACAAACACTAGCTAGCCAGCTCTCACCTCAGAACTTCACTTTACCTACTAAAAAAACAAACTCTTCTCCCTCCTTTCAACTTCACCCCGTCCCTAGATCATATGTGCTTACCCTCCTTCAGAAATTGAAACCATGCTCTCCCTCAGCAGACCAACTACCTGCAAAATTTCTGCAACTAGCTGCTAAAGCCATTGCCCTCCCAATATCAATCCTGATCAACAGAACCATTACTGAAAGCTATATCCCTTCTATATGGAAGATCTCCCATATTATCCCCCTCCACAAAGGTGGCCAATCTACCGAGCTTTCCAATTATCGACCTATTGCCCTCCTCTCACCTCTAGCTAAGATTATGGAAAAATGCATCCACAAACAACTGCTTCAACACCTAACACAAAATAACCTTCTAGCTAACTGTCAGCATGGCTTTAGACCTTCACATAGTACCTCCACTGCCCTTCTCTCCTTTACAGATACTATCAACAAACACCGTAGTCTAAACAAACTCTCTTCTGCCCTATTCATTGACTTATCTAAAGCTTTTGACATGGTGAACCACCAAATTCTCATTACCATAATAAAATCCCTATCACTTGATTCATCCTCCATACAGTGGTTTCAGTCCTACCTTGACAATAGACAGCAGGCAGTACTATGGCACAAGTCCCTCTCTACCCACTTACCAGTCAACCTCGGTGTCCCCAAGGATCCATCCTTGGACCTCTTCTTTTCCATTTTCATCAATGACCTCCACCTAGCCATCCCTCAAGCCTCATGTATACAATATGCAGATGATTCTACACTTATATGCTCAGCCTCATCCTCTTCAGACCTCCTATACCTTACCCAACAAGTGTTCAACACAGTAGAGAAATGGTTTACCCACAGATGCCTTCTCTTAAACCCCAAAAAGACTAAACTCCTTCTATTCTCTCCCACCAGCAAATTCTCCCCATTGGATTTCACAGTCACTTCTATCAACAAAACTATTATATCCCCTGAAGCTACCACTAAACTACTAGGAGTCACCATCGACAATAAACTAAACTTTGATATACATATAAACAATACTATAAAGTCTGTTAATAAAAAATTGGGCTCCCTGTATCAGATTAAATCTTTTCTCCTACCCTCTGCTCGTACAATAATAGCACACACACATCTAATAGCTCCTCTTCTATATGCCTCAACCATCTTTACTAAACTATCTAAACACAACCTCAGCAAACTGGAAAGGTCCTATAATAACATCGCCAGATTTGCCACAGGAAACCCATTTCAAACCCATCATTGCCTCAATTTAAAACAGCTAGGCTGGCTTGAACTACAGAACCTAATCAAATTCCATCAACTAACTATAGCTCACAAAACCCTTTACACACCATCCAAAACACCAGCTCTATCCACACTAATCACTCCCTACAAGAACCTAGATTCCCTTAGGTCTTCACATAAACTCTTAACTAGTTCTACCAAAACAAACAACAAGGCCGGTGACTCTCTTTTTTCTAATACAGTAGGGAAAGCCTGGAATCTTCTACCAAATGAAATTTCTACACTTCCCTCACTATCCATTTTCAAAAACAATCTGAAAGTATATCTCAAATCTCACTGGCTATGTTACTGTTCCAAACCTGACTAGCTCTATAGTCACCCTAAACTCTGATCTTCCCCTTCTTTTCCTTCAGGAAAAAAAAAAAAAAAAAAAAAAATGTTTTTTGTTTTCTTAGTTCTGCCATATGAACTGCATCTACTGTTAAGATTGAATTCTATACTGACAATTTACTTTGAATTGTTAAAATTTATCCTGTAAATCAGTCTGTTTTTGCTTTTATATTTTGTATTGATTTTGTTTATATGCTTGACTCACAGAAATTTGTTAATTTAGCTGTATTTACCTAGGAGCTTTTCTTCCCGGGCCTCTACTGAAAATGGACATGTATCCAGTTAGACTAGCCCGGTAAACAAATGTAAAATAAAATAAAATAATAAATAAATAAATATAATAGTCATGTGTACCAGATACAAAATGCCTGTAACATGCAAGTAGTAAGGAAGGTAAGAAATACACGACTGTGTCAATATCACAGGACATATGGCACATGTCGTGTCGACGCAGGACACAAATGTCCATAATGGGGCCCCCCGCAAAGAGTAACAAGTGCCAACCTCAACCCCCACTGAAGTATCAGCAGTAGAAATACAACCCAATGACACACCAACACCACCGTCCAACCCATGACAGCAACAAAGGCTGGACAAAGACTAACACGATGCGTGCACAAATAGGGACACATGTAATCGGTGCTCTCACAACCGTCAACAGGCCACTGAACAATAGTATGTACATACGCATGAAATGCTGCGAAGGATGTGTGGTAGTCCCCAGTATCACAGAGGTACGTACACATATACACTGTAACCAACAGTCACATATGTTCACTGTACACAGCATACCTGCAGGTAATACATAGTCCAGTCATGTGCTACATAAATGTCCACGTAAGAATGATGACAGGGGATAGACAATTGTGAATGGGAACAACGCACAACATGGAATATGTATGATAACCGGCACCACCCACAGCATTGTATGCCAACAGCATAAGCTATTGTTGGTTGTCCAAACACCCGTGTCTGTAAACACGGATGGAATAGTATAGCAATAACCCACGCCTGGGTGTGGGCAATGCAGGATATACCCACGGTTGGCGTGGTGCGGACCCGAGGGTGAAGCCCGAGGGACCGAACAAAGGCAACCGTGGGTACATACAGCATTACCTACACCCAGAAGTGGGTCATTGCTATTATACCATGACAACATTTAAAAAAATAAACTATTAATCCCCTTACATAATGGCATAGTATAATGCCTGTCAGCTGCCCAGTCGCAGATGTCTGGCATCCGCAGCGGTGCTGATGTACTGCGCGAGATGTCCATTGCTAATGTCAAAACTGTCTCGCTATGTTACACCCAGTTAGCACAGCAAAACAATACAAAACAGCAACGGAGAGCTTGTTGTCCCCGTTGCTTCATTGTACAACATGTCTCGCTAAGTTAAATGTGTGTAGCATAGCGAGACTGCCTCAAAGTAAGCAACAGACATCTCTGTGGCTCAGTTAAAGCTGGCACGCTATGTTAAACCCATGTAACATAGCAAGACAGGTTTGAAATACCGAGGTATACTAATGGAAATGGCTGGCCAATCAGCGTGCATGGTGTGGACTAATGGGGAGTTAATGTATAATAAACATGGACAAACCGTGTCCATGTGCCTCGTCTGACATTCGTACACGGTCAGGGCAGTTCTGCACATTAGGTGGAAAAGACCAAACCCAGAGCACCACAGGAACACCCTGACAATCAAAGACCTGTATGCATTGGGGCTATAAGCCTCTGTGATCTGAATATCCCTGCGGTCACGCCATATGCATCCTGGGTCAAGAGCATTAGGGAATAGGGAATGTGTAACATGCAGTACCATACTTTTCCCAGCAGGAGAATGGATGCCTGTGACGTAAGTGAGTGTGGGGGGGGGTATGCTAATGCAGCTATGTACCATGGGTATGCATATAAATGAGACAGAACACCAAACGTGTAGTGGTCACAGCAACCGGCAAACGTGAATGCAGTCCCATTTGAATTACGACTATAGAACATATAAATGTGAACGTGTAATTAATGCGTCTGTGCCGCAAAGACAGTTACATATGTGAAGGGGAAAGTGTGTTCCGCATACGTCCGTTAACCAGATCAGAGATATGTTACTGGAACAGTCACAACTAATACAGGCCACGTAAGCACACAGACTCAGTAAACATATGTAAGCCAGAATACGGATATGCATGTGCGCCTGCGTGTAACCCACAATGAGGAAATGCAAGTGCGCCTGTGCGTGTGTGATCCACTCACAGCAGAGTAACTTAATGCTGTTTCCCCCACATTAGTTATACATGTCTCAAAACTGTCAGCCTCTGAAAGTATGGAACCGGACAATGCCATGCAAAGTACTGGAACAAATAGTGAGAAACACATGATATGTGCTAAGACAAACATAGAAAGTGGATAGAATAACGGGTGTGTTAGTAGCAGGGATTGACGAAGGGTATGCATGTGTAACCTGACCTACCTGTCAGAAGGTGCCACCGTAAGTCTCACATGAAATGCCAGCAAATCGACAGATAGACACAGGTCAATGTAAAACACACCTAAGATAAAGGGCCAACCATCCGTACACTCCGCCAGTATCTGTACAGTGGAAAGGTATGGTATGGTAATAGATGTGTGTACACAGGTAATCCACAGACATTAACAAAGCAAGGTATGAAACGAGGAGTTTACATGTATATATGTACACACAACAGACCTATGTCCCGTATATATGACACATGGATATAAAAATGCCAAGTAATAGATATTATGGGTAGTCAAACATACATCCACGAATGGGGAACATACAGCAGCAGTCAAAATCACTGGCCAGAAAGTGACAGTCCAGCAAGTTCTACACTTTAAACATGCACCCTGGTGTCCATTGTAGGACTCCAATAATTTATCCATTCGCAACACCTGCTACGATTGACGCAAAAGAAGTGACAGCCGCAAATACGTATTAGCTATACATGCACTAAAAGCGGGTTCAAGGGTGCTGACACATGTGTCCATGAAATGCAGGACATATGAACAGATATCCCTAGAGTGGGGAGTGCATATAAGTGCATCCACATCCCAGTACCGCACACATTAACCATGTTGAATGTGCACCGTAGAGGGTTGCAGGCATGGAAACCTGGGTATGCAGAAATGGGCCTAGTTGTTGTTTGGCAGAGAATCTGTAGGCCCACCCCGTGGGAGGGATGTGGGTATAGCACATGCCTTTATCCCGACTAATGGTGCAAAGCATCCACCGGATAATGCGGAAAGCAGGTTGGAAATATGTACAGCCCTATATCAGTGTCCTGTAGGTGATTCCCATGGATGGACATGCGTACGACCAAGATGGTACCCATAACTGGAAAACTGTCAGAATAACACAGCTGCAGTAAGGCATAGTACAGTAAATACAGATAGGGACCATATTATAAATACCCCATACAAAGTCAGACCGTTGTGCGAATACTGGCGTAGCCATGAATACAGATGTTATGAGTGTCAGTAATCATGCAATGGAAATAGTGGTCACTATCACCTACCGCACAGTCCGGCATGCCTAGGCAGCAATCAGCTAGGAAGGCACAACACTATGTGAAACGTAACATGGGCAAATGCCGAACGTCAGGGTGTGTACACATAATGACAACAGGTCAAGGGTATGAAGGAGCTAATCTGTCCAAAATACATGTACTGAACCGGTGATACTAGGTGGACAGGTGAGATGAAAGACAGCAGGACAAATGTGCAAACATGTATAAGTCATACCCCGGACATTGTGAATGACAACGTATGCCCCGCGAAGGTCACTGTGGAAGGTAATCAGACACAGAGGTAAAGTGTCCCCCAGGGTGTCATGAAGTGTCAACATAACAACTACCAGGCCCCCATGGTCGTACGTGAGCCCCGCCACTGATGGAAAGCGCAAATACGATGCACACATATGGTACATGAAAGACCAATTAGTGTGGATAAGCAGATGTAGACCTGTGTGAGGAATACAACTGTCTGCGTGGGTGTGTCATGCAAATACAAGGTAATGTCATGTGGTCTGTCATGCCGCCATACACTGTCTGTGTATTGTAGTCAGACAGTAGGTATGTTGTATCAGACACATACCCTGCAACTGCACAGATGTACGCAGACTGTGTAGAAGTCTGCATCATATGTTTCCTGTGTTCCACGTAACAGTAACAGTCCGGCGCCCTCATGATAACTGATGACAGGAAACAATGACAAACATGCGATGAAGACACTAAATCAGACAGAAATGCCATACGCATGCATAACATATCACTGTGCCCACTATCAATGTTTCTAAAAGCAACATGTCATGACTGGCCCTGAGTGTCCCACTATCACATAAGGCCTTGTCCAGATATACGCTCCTTGAGGTGGAGTGCTATGAACAGACACAGATACATGTGTGTGGAAACATTATTATCCACTGCAAGAAGATGTAATGTGCTGCAGTAGGAGGGGCAGTACTGTCCGCAGGTATGTGCTGAAATGCACATTGAACAGCAGTCTACATGGATTACCTATATTGGCGACACCTGCACAGATGATTATAGTGGGACATACACACGACCATGCACACAGCCCAGACAGACATACACACACCATAAACAGGCAATGATACACAAGGTCTATGGCGTGTACGAGTACAGTGACAGTACAGCAAGGATAGCTGTCTGCCAAGATATACAGCAGATGTCTCTAGGGCGTATAACACCTCTCGGAACATGGACATTGCATGGACAATGTGTGGATTTGCATCGTACCACATTGCTATGTGTAAGCTGTGCAAATATGCGATACATGGGACAGACAGCTGCCCATGCAAGAGCAGCGCTATGGGCATAAAATATGTATATATATATATATATATATATATATATATATATATATATATATATATATATATATATATATATACATCGAGAGATACAGACAGACACATGTGGCAAGGCCGGTAGAGGAGCCTACACATCACTACACTATCACACCACAGCAGGACGCACGTAGAGAACATGCTACGGAGGTCACTAACCACAGCAGACACACAGGCAGTCCACTAGCTGTGTCTCAACATCCGCAAACACAGAGATGTCAGCAGGATATATGTGTGTTGCGAAGCGTCTAAAACCATAACCTACGAACCCATGCGGCTGGGAGCATAGACACACACACACAGCTGGCAGACATAGGAATTGACCATACACCTACCCACCCCATCGCACGACAGTATGACACAATTACAGAACACCCTACTCGGAGTACTGAACACAGCACTGTCAGAGGCATACTTCTAGGTGTGTGACATCATCCGCAAAGGAATAGACGCCGATAGCAAATGTATGTGTTGTGAGGCGTCTAAAAGCATCATTGTCCCCAGAGGCAGCTGGAAACACACACACACACACACACACACACACACACACACACACACTTGGAAGGGCTGGGAGTTGAACCTACACCTACCTACATGAACACACTACAGCATGATGCATTTACAGAACGCGCTACCGAGATTACTGAGCAGAGTGCCGTCAGAGGCATACTTCTAGGTGGGTGACATCATCCGTAAAGGAATAGATGCTGATAGCCAATGTATGTGTTGTGAAGCATCTAAAAGCATTACTGTCGCCAGAGGCAGCTGGAAACACACACACACACACACACACACACACACACACACGGGGAAGGGCCGGGATCTGAACCTACACCTACCTACATGAACACACTACAGCATGATGCATTTACAGAACGTGCTACCGAGATTAATGGGCACAGTACTGTCAGAGGCATACTTCTAGGTGTGTGACATCATCCGCAAAGGAATAGACGCCAATAGCAAATGTATGTGTTGTGAGGCGTCTAAAAGCATCACTGTTCCCAGGGGCAGCTGGAAACACACACACACTTGGAAGGGCCGGGAGTTGAACCTACACCTACCTACATGAACACACTACAGCTTGATGCATTTACAGAACGCGCTACCGAGATTACCGAGCACAGCACCATCAGAGGCATACTTCTAGGTGGGTGACATCATCCGCAAAGGAATAGATGCTGATAGCCAATGTATGTGTTGTGAAGCGTCTAAAAGCATTACTGTCGCCAGAGGCAGCTGGAAACACACACACGGGGAAGGGCCGGGAGTTGAACCTACACCTACCTACATGAACACACTACAGCATGATGCATTTACGGAACACGCTACCGAGATTACCGAGCACAGCACCATCAGAGGCATACTTCTAAGTGGGTGACATCATCTGCAAAGGAATAGACACTGATAGCCAGTGTATGTGTTGTGAAGCATCTAAAAGCATTACTGTCACCAGAGGCAGCTGGAAACACACACACACACACACACACACACACACACACACACGGGGAAGGGCCGGGAGTTGAACCTACACCTACCTACATGAACACACTACAGCATGATGCATTTACAGAATGCACTACTGAGATTACTGAGCACAGCACCGTCAGAGGCATACTTCTAGGTGGGTGACATCATCCGCAAAGGAATAGACGCTGATAGCCAATGTATGTGTTGTGAAGCGTCTAAAAGCATTACTGTCGCCAGAGGCAGATGGAAGCA
The DNA here is from genome assembly GCF_019279795.1 of Protopterus annectens. Lineage (NCBI taxonomy): Eukaryota > Metazoa > Chordata > Ceratodontiformes > Protopteridae > Protopterus > Protopterus annectens. Next base: position 1,487,306,216 of record NC_056731.1, on the reverse strand, counting down.
CACACACACACACACACACACACACACACATGGGGAAGGGCTGGGAGTTGAACCTACACCTACCTACATGAACACACTACAGCATGATGCATTTCCAGAGCACGCTACTGAGATTACTGAGCACAGCACCGTCAGAGGCATACTTCTAGGTGGGTGACATCATCCGCAAAGGAATAGACGCTGATAGCCAATGTATTTGTTGTGAAGTGTCTAAAAGCATTACTGTCGCCAGAGGCAGCTGGAAACACACACACACACACACACAGGGAAGGGCCGGGAGTTGAACCTACACCTACCTACATGAACACACTACAGCATGATGCATTTACAGAACGCGCTACCAAGATTACTGAGCTCAGCACTGTCAAGAGGCATACTCCTAGGTGGGTGATATCATCTGCAGAGGCAAGGATGCCGATAGGGAATGAATACAGAGTGAGCAGTCACACAGCATGTTACTATCCCAAGGTGGACGTACAGTAACATGGCAGTGCTGCACTCGGGAATACTAACTATCAACGGAGCACTACATCATGAAATGGATATGGGATGCACCACAGACAGTACACCCTTTGAGAGAGCAACCTGTGTGCATGATGTAGGCATCCACTGTGGCATAGCAACTACATATAACTCGCCTGGACGGCCACCATGGCTATGCAGGATGTCATTGGCCATGGCTACATGCCTAGTATCAGACGTCGGTGCTGAATGTACTGTGTCTCCATGCATGGTGTACTGGGCATGCTCACACACTTAGCATTTGCAAAGTGCTAACAGGCATTCACATGGAGTGTAATCATGAAAGGGCAGAGTGTGGACCATCCTGTGTGTCCACCTACACAACAGCAAACTGGGCATGCTCACACACTTAGCAGTTGCAAAGGGGGAACATACATGCACAAGGGGTATAATCACAGAAGGGTGCAGTTGCAAAGGGGGAACATACATGCACAAGGGGTATAATCACAGAAGGGTGCAGTGTGCACTGTACTGCATGTCCATCTACACAACTGCTCACTGGGCATGCTCACACACTTAGCATTTGCAAAGTGCAGACATGCATACACATGGTGAGTAATCATGTAAGGGCAGAGTGTGGAACGTCCTGTCTGTCCACCTACCCAACAGCAAACTGGGCATGCTCACACACTTAGCAGTTGCAAAGGGGAAACATACATGCACACGGGGTATAATCACAGAAGGGCGCAGTGTGCACTGTAGTGCGTGTCCATCTACACAACTGCTTACTGGGCATGCTCACACACTTAGCATTTGCAAAGTGCAGACATGCATACACATGGAGTGTAATCATGAAAGGGCAGAGTGTGGAACGTCCTGTGTGTCCACCTACACAACAGCTAACCGGGCATGCTCACACACTTAGTGGTTGCAAAGGGGAAACATACATGCACACGGGGTATAATCACAGAAGGGCGCAGTGTGCACTGTACTGCGTGTCCATCTACACAACTGCTTACTGGGCATGCTCACACACTTAGCATTTGCAAAGTGCAGACATGCATACACATGGTGTGTAATCATGTAAGGGCAGAGTGTGGAACGTCCTGTGTGTCCACCTACACAACAGCAAACCGGGCATGCTCACACACTTAGCGGTCGCAAAGGGGAAACATACATGCACACGGGGTATAATCACAGAAGGGCAGTGTGCACTGTAGTGTGTCCATCTACACAACTGCTTACTGGGCATGCTCACACACTTAGCATTTGCAAAGTGCAGACATGCATACACATGGAGTGTAATCATGAAAGGGCAGAGTGTGGAACGTCCTGTGTGTCCACCTACACAACAGCTAACCGGGCATGCTCACACACTTAGTGGTTGCAAAGGGGAAACATACATGCACACGGGGTATAATCACAGAAGGGCGCAGTGTGCACTGTACTGCGTGTCCATCTACACAACTGCTTACTGGGCATGCTCACACACTTAGCATTTGCAAAGTGCAGACATGCATACACATGGTGTGTAATCATGTAAGGGCAGAGTGTGGAACATCCTGTGTGTCCACCTACACAACAGCAAACCGGGCATGCTCACACACTTAGCGGTCGCAAAGGGGAAACATACATGCACACGGGGTATAATCACAGAAGGGCGCAGTGTGCACTGTAGTGCGTGTCCATCTACACAACTGCTTACTGGGCATGCTCACACACTTAGCATTTGCAAAGTGCAGACATGCATACACATGGAGTGTAATCATGAAAGGGCAGAGTGTGGAACGTCCTGTGTGTCCACCTACACAACAGCAAACCGGGTATGCTCACACACTTAGCGGTTGCAAAGGGGAAACATACATGAACATGGGGTATAATCACAGAAGGGCGCAGTGTGCTCTGTACTGTGTGTCCATCTACACAACTGCTTACTGGGCATGCTCACACACGTAGCAATTGCAAAGTGCAGACATGCATACACATGGAGTGTAATCATGAAAGGGCAGAGTGTGGAACGTCCTGTGTGTCCACCTACACAACAGCAAACCGGGCATGCTCACACACTTAGCATTTGCTACGCGCCGTCCAGCATGCAGACAGAGTGTACACACTGCAGGTCACAGTAAGGTAAACCTGTCCACACGCACAGGATGGTCACACATGCAGTTACTCGTACACACACAGATGACATCATAGGCATCACAGGTGCAGGTCACACATGTACACACTGCAGTGATCACTGTAGCTGCCATGCCAGCACCATGTCATCGGTGCAGCAGTATGCCTCACGGTCCAACAACAGCATGTGACACATGTCCACAGGTCTGTATAGCAGTGTACACCAGTTGTGCAGAGCACACATGTACTAACAATGATCCAACATGTGTGATGTAGTCCACCCATATCAGTATACATGGACATGTCGGCTCCACACATACCACGGCCCTGACACAGCTGTGACACATGACTGCCGCTGTACCAGAGTGAACCAACGTCCGGATACGTCATACATGTGAATGTCTGGATGTGTGCATGGACTGCACACATGACACATACATAGCCTGTGATGTACCACATGCATAGCACCGGCGTACGCAGCGCTACACACATGAATGGAAGGTGGACCCATGTCTGTGGTATGCCCCCACTACAGGGTGTAGCGGTGTTGACTGGGACACATACCCTTGTATTGTTTGCCTGTGACAGCTGTGATACCATACCACAGTCCATGTTTTATGTATGTCAACACACATGTCAAAACGTAGCAATGCATACACACATGGCAACAGGAGACACATGTGACACGTGTACTGTGCATGGAGCAGCCATGCATGAGCAGTGGCCGATGTCCATAACATAGCTGCAAAACCCTACCACATGTGTACCCATCATAGGGGCCGTTATATGGTGGCATAGAAACAGCACGTATGTAGGTATGTGTGTGTACATCATGTGTATAAACACCTGTCTACACGCATGTGTGCAGGTGGTGGCTCACATATGTGTCACACACCATCCTACCCTGCTATGTGCATACAGTATGCTATGTCGCTGTTACATGACAGTGCTGACATAATGCATACCCAGCGGTCAGGTGTCATCGACTGTATGTCACATGGCAACTGTAACACCTACCACCTCCCAAGTGCATATATCGGCACATCTGCTGGATACAGTGTTGGTACACATAATGCACTACATACTGCTGCATGCCTGCACACATATCATATGGCAGGTGTAGTATTCCCAGCACTGACATGTGTGCATGAATGTGTGCCCATGTATGCCACATATCGGAGGGAATATGTCCCACGTGCTACACATCCCTGTACACCATAGTAGAGGTCCGTACATACCTCAGTGTGGGGTGCATGGATTGGGATGGTGCAGTACATGCAACACGTTGCCTCTCCGTGTATACATGTGTGGTCACCACAATGTGTGTGTGTCAACATGTTTGTATGTCTGCTGCTTGGTGTGAGGGTGTATGCAACTATACTGTTGTGAACGGACACTAACCACACAGGGTGGCCATCCCGTACTGGTGCTGCATTGCACAACCCTGTCGATGCCATAGGTGTGAGCCATACTGGCCACCTGTGCATGTCCACACCCTGTGACATGGTGTGTAGGTGCATAGTATTGTGAGGGTGCTGACCACACAGGCAGGTGTCCCCATCTGCACACTATGGGGTGTGCATCATAGTGGTGTACACCCCGCGATTGCGACCATATTCCTGTACTGTTACAGGGTCCTACCACTGCACAGCGTGCACCACAGCTGACAGGTGACACCTGAAGTCAGTAGCCAGCACACTGTGTACGACACCTGCACCATGTCACCATACCTGTACTGTGTCCTGCTATGTATGTGACGTCTCTGTCCACTGTAACCTGTGGCACCGACCACATGCGTCAGGTGCAGTATATGTGCGGACATGTGTGTCATGTAGGTGTCCAGGCAGGTTGCGGGTGCATGTAGTATGCTGATATTGCCAGATGTGCCTGTGGGTAATCCACAGCTACACGTGGGGGACCGATAACAGTGCTCCCTGTAGGCACATGCAAGTACACCATAGGAGGGATTCAGGTTATCAGAACCAACATGGTGCTACACTTGTAACCGTCACACATACCGTGAACACATCATAATGCATGCTGCACCTGCAACACATGGTATGACTGCTGCATGTTGACAGTACACAACCCACGTCACATACGCATCTGTCAGTCTTCACACACAACCACTGCAACATACACATCCCACGCTATGCATACACAGGTATCACATACACCTCTCACTATCCTGTCCACCCTGTGCATCAGAATATATTTGCATAAACCTGCACCGATGGTGTGTATGACAGGGATGCGGCAGAGGCTTCATCATATGCACAGGGTGATATGTATGCCAGGGGCATAGGCTGCACCAATGGATAACATCATGTGTGTGTGTAAGGGCCGGTGAGTTTACTGGGCATGTCTGTGCAGAATGCATGTGGATGTGGTGGAGCCCTACAGTTGTGTCTGCTGTGTGTGGGTATGTGTGTACACAGTTCAGCCATATGTGATGCCTACACGGGGTATAATTGACAGCCCCAGACTGTACAGTGCAGGTTGTATGGCTCACTGTGTCCATCCACAGCCACCTGACCCGTGCCTGCCTGGGGTTGCATGGGCACTACCAGGTGGAGGTATAGAGTGGCTACTGTCCGATGACACATGTCTGCTGGAACCGTGTCCACGATGGGACCGGCCAGGGCCACGTCCATGTGGCCTGCTGTGTCCTGGTGTGGATAGTGCAGCACCAGCTGCACTGCTACTGCTACCGGCACTATATGGGTGGGCATGAGAGGTGGCACGCACACGTCGACCTACACTAGGCGGTGTTGCTGGCCTACGCCCACGTGTCCAATGCCTCACCCCTACCAGGTGTTTCAGCACAGACAGCTCACGCTCACGGATTGCCATGCCTCGGTCGAGGATTCCAACCATTTCACCTAATCGCCTATCCAGTACATTAGCAATCTGCTGTTGAGCATTCGCCAATGACTGGATGTTGTCATTTTGGGTACGGATTGCAGCCCTCTGCAGCCTCTGCCCTTCTTGGTTCTGCCGGTCTGCACGTGCCTGTGCCACCATTACAGTCTGGAACATGCGTCTGGTGATACCAGCTGCTGCGCCCTGTACTGCAGGTGCATGTCTGCCAGAGGTCCTCCTTCGAGCAGCGCCAGCCACATGCCTGTGTGGCACCTCGCCAGTCATTACACTGGCAACATGGTGTGCAGGCACACCTTCTGTAGACACCACACATTCCTGTTCAATGCCAACAGACGCTGACTGTCCTTTCTCTATGGGCAACGGTGATGTGGTATGTGTTGGCATCAGAACCGTGTGCAGGGATGAGGGGGACATAGGTGGGATGGTAACCATTGGCGCAGATTCTGCCCCTGACAACCCTGCCTGTACCTCATGCATATGGTCATCACCGCTAGTATCTGTGGGGACACTAACATCAGATGGGCCGCAGGAGGGTAACACACCTACACCACCTGTGAATACAAAGACATACTGTAAGGTACATTACACACAGACACACACACACAGACACACAGACACACAGACACACACAGACACACAGACACACACACACACACACACACAGACACACACACACAGACACACACACACACACACACACACACACACACACACACACACACACACACACACACACACACACACACACACAGACACACACACAGACACACACACAGACACACACACCATGCATGTGTTATTGCAGATGGCATGCAGCATTCCTGCACTACAGCACAGGGAATGCAGCCCAGACATTAATAGTGTTAGTATGCATACCACCCTGGGGTGCACACTACATCAAGCACGTATAGTATCAGTAGGCATGCAGTACACACAATCATGGTAGTTTGCATGCATCACCATGATACACCATGTGTGGCCACAAACAGGTTAACAGTACACATGGCTGACATTACCTTGACATGTAATCCGCTGACATGGGCAGCAACATGTCTACATGTGTGACACAATGGTGTCCTGCCACATGCACCGCATCATAATGGGCTTCACAGTGCAGTGTTGTGTGTACAGCCTACAGATAGAATGCATGTGTAGCAAATATGTATGTGCAGGTGTGGTTAGTGTGAGCCGTGTACATAGCTATACAGTGTGGAGTACAGGCACTGTGCCACTGCATGGCAACATGACGCATGTATGTTGCTGTGCACTGCATAACATGGACGCATTGCATTGCCATGACTGCAACACAGTCATGCTGTTCCACAGCACGTATATGGTAGACATCGGTGACACCTCCGGTGGCTGCAGACAGGCATTCCGGTTGTCCGGTGTAACACATCAAATGTACAGGTGGTCCACTACGGCTATGATTGCACTATGTGTGGACAATGTGCAACGGGGTCTATCCACATCAGCCATACTGTGTGGCAACATGCCTGTGGCTATCACCCATGGCCATGTGTGACTGGGTCTTGGACAATTGTGTGTGATGGGCATCGTGTACACATGTCTGTGGTGTCCCAGGTGACATACACCCATACATGTCGGAGGTGTCACAATGCACAGGGCTATGCAGACAACAGTGTGGATGTTTGTTATGTCGGGTGTAGGTCATGTGATGGTGTGACAATATTGCAGACAGAACACCACAAGCTTGGGACATGTCGGGTGGCGTGTCACAATGTGTGCACACAATGCAGGGGCATATGTCACATTGGTGACACCTGTGTGCTGCCCAGATCACTGCTCACTGTGTGGTACTGTGTGCGTACCACGGATGTTGTTCCAATGCATACTACATATGCATCCATTGTAGAACACCTCCACCGTTGTATGCATAGCTGACTGCACATATCACATTGACAGGTACTGAGGTTTCATGCCAGTGTACAATAACGGTTGTATCTACTGCACACGGGTGGCATGTGTGTGTCTGGTGGTGCGACCTGTATAACGTGACTGGAACAAAACCCAGGTGTGCATGTTATACCTGGCCACATGGCAAATAACTCTACACTGTAACATGCCTGATACTGACAACAGTGTCACCTGCGACGGACCCCTGTCTGTGCGACATACCAGAGGTACCTGTATAGGGGCGACACAACAGTATAAACATTAGCCATGACTGTATGACAGCCACAGTTCGCACTGTGCATGTGACATCATGTACCTGTGTGATAGCATATGGTATGCACACGTCTGCATACACAATGTAGCATACTGTAGTATGCGGCTTGTGTGCCCATATACCTGGCATGTGTTGTTACTTTACATGATGTACAGTGACACCTGCAACTACAGTGGATATCATACTCATATGCAAGTCTGACTTACCAGGCAACTCCAGGCTCATTGGTTGGGAGACACCCACCTCCACGATGGCGGCTAGTGTTTCTGCATGCTCTTTCCTGGGTGTCCCCAGACTGGCCAGGAGCTCCTTTGTGTGTGTGAGTGGGGCTTGGTTGGTGGCCCACCACCTGTTCCACCTTGTTCTCTGGCGATTGCAGTGGCACGTTGTTTCGCATGCAGTATGCGGTCCGTGCAGTGTCGGTGTACCTGCTGGTAGGTGCGGTTGTTGCCACCGACGTCATTCACCCTCCTGCGCATATCCTGCCACAGGTCATCCTGCTGCTGCGCTTGCTGTGGTACATGGCTGAACAGCACGTCATAGTTGTGATGGAGCAATGGTATGATTACTTCATCCTCCTGGCGGCTGAAGGCTGGGAGTCGTGAACGTGGCATTATCTGTAAGACAATAAGACATTATCTGTACCAAAGGCAAGCGTCCAGTCTGGTGGACCCCAGCCATAAACAAACTCTACAACAAAAGGAGGAAGCTACTACAAGATAGAGCAAAATCCTTAAAAGGTAAGACACCCTTGATCACTATAAGTAAAAAACTAAGAGCTCTCATAAAATCATCCAAAGCAAATTTTGAGAGAAAAATAGCTAAAGACTCTAAAGACAATCATAAGGCCTTCTTTAGCTATGTTAGAAACCTGGGAGGAAACTCCCAGATATGCTCAGAACTAGTTCAAAATGATGTGAAGATTACTGATCCTACAGACATTGCCAACATACTGGCTGACAGGTTCAGTGCAAACTCCCCTCCCCAAAAGGAGATATCTATACCAAACGACTGCAGCCCCTCAAACATCTCCAGCCCAAGTGAGAACTGCTCTCCAAAGCAAAAAACACAGCATCCATGGGACCTGATGGTGTCCCCGGCTGTGTGCTCCACGAACTCAATGATGAATTAAACCCACAGCTAGGACAGCTGTTTAATCAAAGTCTTACCTCTGGATACGCACTCCAGGAGTGGCGCACTGCAACTTCACAAAGGCGGTGCCTCCACCGACCCTGAAATTACCGCCCATTAGCTTGACAAGCCTTATCTGCAAAGCCATGGAGAGGATCATAATGGACCTCATAAATAAAGACATAGGGAATTTGCAGACTTTGGATCCAACCCAGTTTGGCTTTGTCAAAGGCAGATCATGCCTTTTAAACTTGGTTGACTTTTGAAACAGTCACCAAAGCCATTGATGAGGGAAAGGCAGTCCATACAGCCTACCTCGATCTGGCGAAGGCCTCGATACAATACCCCACTCGGGTATCATTGAAAACTCATCAGCTTAAATGTTAACCCATACATCACAAGATGGGTTGCAAACTGGCTGAGTGACAGAACCCACAGGGTCAGAGTTGCTGGCCATGTCAGACTCAAAGCCTGTCACAAGTGGTGTCCCACAGGGCTCAGTCCTGGGCCACTCTTGTTTGGCATCTACTTTTCCAGTACAAGCAAACACAGGAGGGTTATGGCTGACAAAGTTTGCAGATGACTGCAAACTGGGCGCCATAGTAGAAAACATATCTGACACAGATATCCTTCAGAAGGGTCTCACAGAAATGGATAACTGGTGCCAGAGCCATGGCCTAAAGTTAAATGCCAAAAAATGCATAGTCATACCCTTGGGAAAACAAGGTAACCCCTATCTACCAAATAGGTGGCAATCCACTGAGCACAGAAGAAGTTATCAGGGACCTGGGGACCCAGGTTGATAGTAGTCTGTCATTCGACACCCATGTAGCTAAAGTAGTTAGGAAGACCTTCTACATTGCCCACCTTATCATGAAGGGATTCTCATCTAGATCAAGGGAGGTCATAGTCTCCCTTTACTCATCACTCATCAGACCAATGATTGAGTACAATGCCCCATTCGAATGTATCTGACCCGACACTTGCAGCAGCTGGAGAGGCCACAAAAGTTCCTCACCAAAAGGATAAAGGGACTCAAAATCTGTCCTATGCTGCCCGACTGAAAGAACTCCAGCTCTATTCAGTCGCCACCGCTTGCTCAGAGGTGACCTTTGCCTAACATACAAGGCCATGTCAAACCCAGATTTGATGAATATGCTTCACCTCAAAAATCTAGATCCATCAGAGCCACAAGGCGGGAGACTTAAACCTCGACACGGCTATTAATAGGACATGCTGGAGGGATAGATTCATCACCCAAAGACTCCCTATGCTGTGGAACAAAATCCCGGTATATGTGAGGCAGAGCACCTCGCTGGCCTTGTTCAAGAGAAATCTTGACCAATGGATGGGAGATCGCAGATATACCCCAGGGATTACCTCAGTGTCACTGCTCAACAGAGGCACAGCAAAATAATGGGTATAGTTCCCCATACTAAAGGGGTGGCGTAAGCCACAAAACGATGGGCTAGGCTTGTAAATGCCCTCAGGCAGATAGCCTAGTATGAACCTATGAACCTATGAACCTATAATGATGGTGACAGGTCACATTCACACTGATGTACTGGCATACCGCTGAACATACATTGCTATGACATGTACGACATCTGCACAGTAATCTCTGAGACACATCATGACACTGACACTGCTGAAATGTTGCTGTCACACCTGTCACACCGTTATGCAGTGGATATCATATCTCTGTGTCAACTCATCACACTGCACATACTCCATGTAGATGGTAACTTGCTGTGGACATGTGTACCTGCCTGCACCTGTGTTCTTACCAATCTGCACTTGGCCCGATGTGTCCACAGTTCTACTGTTCACCTGGATGCTGTGTATATGTCACATGGCATCACAGACGCAGCCGTTATGGACGTCAGCAGTGGCACTGCACACATACACATGGACACCTGTACATGCATGTGTTTTGCCATATACATCTACTCAGCACTGTACGGGTGTTGAACATCCTGCCGCGGCTCACCTGTATTGCACATGTGATACACATGGGACAATGTCTAATCATATGACATGTGTAGGGATGGTCAAACATAGCATGTGCTCGCACACGTTGTACACGCTGTCACACAGCACTTGTGACACCACAAGGTGCATCAGTGCCACATTACTGATCCGGTCAGTTGATAGTGCATGTGCCATGTGGCCATCGCACCATGTATGACTGTGATGGCATGTGCAGCCTTGATGGACAGGGTTGTATGGTATGGCAGGGTATATCACATAAATGGCACAGGGGTGTGTCCAGCCTGTGGAATACCAGTATTGGGAGGGTGGCTGTCCATTCCATATGTCATTTATATGGGTATATGGACATGTTGCATGTCCATCATCATGGTGTGGACAATGTCCTTCTGCAAGGTAGGCAGCATGCTGCATGGTGGGGGTGTGTATGGTGCCTGCTGGTATCGCACATCCATGCATACACATTACCCCTGACAGGTGCTATGTGCTGTGATATTATTCAACACAGTGCTATATGTGCCCACACGGTGATATCCTGTGCACATGGATGGTACCCCGGCCTTACATGGGTACCTCATATGTCTACATCCCATGCCTGCTGTCACCACCATGTCGGCGGGTGCACCACACAGCACCATCCCTTCCACAGTGACCATGGTGTTGAGCACAGCCTAGGTATTCATTTATGGGGACGGGGATGTTCACATAGCGGTGGCAATGCTGGTATCGTCCATCAGACCATACACTTATGACACACACCTCGCACAGACAGCCCATGCAGTATGTTGTTCACAACACTGACACAGCTATACTGCTAGGCCAGGTCCATTCCCAGCCATACAAACACAGATGCATAACATTTCTGTCTGTGGCATGGGCTACACTGACGGTGGGGTTCAACACATACCGTGTTCGACTGTAGCTAGCGCTGATGTTCTGTGCACATGTCAACACATTAACCCTGTTCTACTGTAGCCAGCGGTGATGTGCTGTGCACATGTCAATGCTGCACATTGTGTTGATGTCTGTCTGTCAACAGGCCACTGGTGGAACACGCAAGGGTATTTGTAATCAAATATACATGCCGCCCTGTACAGCTGTACTGCTAACATCTCAGGTGCTAATGTGTCATGGACATGCACACCTTACCCGGAAAGGTGATAGTGCATTGCCACCCATACTCATCACCTCTTGTGGGTTGCTATTATCCAACACCCTATTTGTATTGTATGTTCAAGCTATGCACCTGTGCAGGACATGTGAGCATGTAATGTGCTACTGCGTACCTTTGCACCCATTGCACAACATGTCACACAGGTATACTAGCAGTCATACACTTCACAGCTTGCTGAAGGTACGACAGGTGTTGTACACATGTAACACATATCCTGTGGGACATGCTCGTATGTACAGGCATGTCCGACTGTCACGTAACAGTGCTACCCCTATATGATGGATATGTCGTACATGTGGCAATACAGCAACTGTCACATGTACTCGTGCAATGCCCCCTACCAACATACAGTGGTACTGCCTGTGGGGGATGTGCTTCTGCATCCATGCTGTGCCCATAGCTGTCAGTTGTACATCATTACATGCGACGTACCTCATTTGGTGTTCTAACGGGTGCATGTTCATCATGGCTCCACATTGGAAGGGTCTGTCACACAGTCATTGTTGTACACGGTCTACATGCCAGCCATGGCTTACTAGATGGGAATCATTGTAATTCATTGGGATATCATATTTATACATTAGAGCAGCATATTCCAGCCATCATATAGCCATCCTAGATGACACTGTTAGTCAGCCAGTAGTAGGTGTTCCACAATCTGCACATTAGTCACACAGTACGAGGACTACTGTTACCCATTCTGGGGACAGGGTGCTGACAGCTGTGGATAGGGGTGATGCTGTCGACAACCATGACTGCACCTGATGGTCACATCTGGATGGGTAACATTCACAACACACACCTACCGTCACGTAGTACCACATCATCTACATCAATGGACATTCCTGCAAGAACAATGTATGCAAAATGTCTGTATGACCACTGTAGGCACCACTGGTGGCCCCCAGCATGGCAGCCAACATCACCAGTGTATATCCCGCAGACCCATGAGTTACACCATTCACAACACACCAGTCACGGATGTCTCTGTTGTGAATCACAATGCAGTTCCACACATCATGTTACACAAGGCATCATGCACTGAGATGTTGCGGACGGGTGAACACCTCTGCAGCTCAACATACGCACACATGACACATCACCTGGTACAATATATCTCTCATACATCATGTTATTGTGACTGCCCTGTGATGGCAATACACAGACTATGTGTACTGGGACATGCAATGGCTCACCGGTGTTATAGCCCTCTGGGTGTGTGTCTAGCCATGGTGTACAGTCGGCACTGGTCTGGACACACGGACACTGTACATTGACCTACTGTGTCACTGCAACTGTTGCCTATGCTCCTACAGTTGTTGTACAGGCATGTGGTATCTGACCGCTATGACAGTCCAGGTCAAACACAATGCTGTGGCACTCATGACCTGCAGCCATCAGCCTGGGGTGTAGAGCACACATGTACATCTTCACATGCTATACTGCCTCTCTGGCAGTCTCACATAACTGTCAACGGCAGGGCTGTAACTGGCAGGCACGGCATGGGGTCATGTGGAACAATGCTTGCATCTTCCACTGTGATGCACACAAGCGAAGCACACACACTATTTCACCTCTCACATATCTCTGCGGTGACTGGGACCTGCCTCCATGCTCTGCGCAGCACGCCTGTGATTATGGAGTGTACACGGACCGTGCCTTCCAGGCACATACCTGAACCAGAACACCCACAGATGAGGGGTTCACACATCACACAGTGTTTTGCACACATCCGGGATAGTCGCTTAACACAATGCATCATAGGTGCTCCATGTGCAGATAACTGTGTTTGTGACCGCTATACACATTGTAACACGTGACAGAGTCGACAGTGTACACCACAGGTTACATACTGTCTGTGTTGTTATAGTGTACATTGGGCCTCAGACAGCTACTACTGCTGTGTGCTGACAGCAACCCACACTTCCCTGGGATAGACACCCATGTACCTACACATGCTTGAGTCATGCACTCCGCTCAGCTGGATGAAACAATACACAACACATACCATACCTACACTACCCTTAGCATGAACAATACCTCCATGTGACTGGTGTGACACACCTGGGGTTATCCCCTCTTTGGTGGATTCAACACATATGCTACACGGCCCTGCTAGCCACACCCTGGAAACACACCCATCACAGCATACGCGGAACATGTGTACTACAACTACTACAGATGTCTGCTGACAGCATTTGTTAATGTCATGACACCCAAACAGATGGACACTGCACATACATATGCTGACACATACCACAGTGCACTTCAGTAGCATGTACACAATTCCAGGAGCCATGCTATTCCACACGGAGACATGGCGGTACTGACCAGTTCACAGACGCCACTGTGGTGGTCATGTTCCATGCACATATGTACAACCACATGTACAGGCTGTTGCACAGTGATGTACATTCACATGTGTGGGGTGCACCACTTTTCAGCCATGGTGGGTCCCCGAGGTCCATCATCACATACTCCAAGGCTATCTACCTAAACATGACTGCCGCACATTGCGGTGTGGGGCCTCAGGCATTGTGGTGGTATGTCAGTATTCTTTGGCAACATCCACATCTGATGTCACATACAATAGTCACCCAAGCATTGCAGACCGAGCTACTGTTGGCAACGTGCCAGGCGATGGCGTACTTACCGACAATACACCCTCTCACTCACTACAGGGTCACAATCCGTACATGGCCATCGTAGTGTCCCTGTGGTCACATACACAGTACTGACATGCACGCAATATGTCCTGGGACACTGGCCCAATGTCACCTTCCAATGTCCCTGGCTGTAATGTCCCACCAACCTGTTCGGTATATGTCTCTGCACCAGGCCACTATATTCACTGCTAGCCTTTTGTCGGACATTGTGGACCCTGACTGCCGCACAGCGGCATTTATCGCACTACACATGGGTGGCACTGCATTGCACGAGTGGGACTATAGTCATACACCCATGACTGGACCATTCTGCATGGCAATGGGGCACATCCTCAGGAACGTGATTCCCACACACATTGATGGCCTCCAGTCCTTTCCTAGCACCCGTGTTGGGCTTGCGTATGCCACAGCAAGGCACATACACATGCTGGCCACCTGTCATACAGTTGCATGGGCAGTTGAGGATGGTACGGAGGCCGACACATCATACGTTGTCCTCACATTGCCTTTCAGCAACATTCCACATTCTGGTATTGACAACATACACATCCACCTGCACATCATACCCTGTGTCTCCGGATGTTATGCACAGTGGTGCCAGCATACCATAGTACCTACTACATGTCAGGTACATATTGCATTACACAGTCCTCAGTCATAGGGCCACTCATGTTCACTATATGCTTACATACGGAACATGCTGTCACAGACTACTGTCCATGCCTAGATTTCCCACACCTACATACCAAGCACCATTATTGCTCCACCAGCTCATACCGATACCGACCATACGGATGTCAGTGTGGCGGATACTTCATATGCGTATCATGGCATCAGGATGCATGACACATGCTGCATGCACATCACCTTTGCATAACTACATTCACCCACTGACTATCACATGGATAGTGGTCCCGTACATACACATCACATTGTACATGGTTGCAGTACACACATATGCCACACACAGTCCTGTGGTTACCGTATTCCACTGTGGCATGGATATCCTTCTGCAAGGCCACACCTATCTGTACTGTGTGTGATGCTGGTACATAGGTAGCCATTGTACCTGTGAACTACACACATCTACACACAGTCAAGGGTACAATAACACATTTATGGTGTACCTTCAACAACAGCTACAGCTTTACATGGCACAACATTGACATGCCACGATGTTTACTGGGCGCAGACAGTTTACATATGTGGCTGACATACGGACAACACATCTGTACACATCTGCATACCACATACTCAGGGGTGTCTTCTGCTCTGACACGGCCCATGTCCTCCACATTAGTGATGCATATTTATTTTATTTTTATTTTATTTTTATTTTACATTTGTTGACCGGGCTAGTCTAGCTGGATAGATGTCCATTTTCAGTAGAGGCCCGGGGAGAAAAGCTCCACACACAAAGGAAAAAAGCCCAATAGAACAAAGTAAACATCTTTGTAACAAATGACTAAGATAGAAGAATGTCCAAAAAGGACAGGTTACATGAAGACTACAGAAGGCAGAGAAAAATACAAATATATATCTATATATATATCTATATATATATATATATATATATATATATATTATATATATAAAACTATACTCCTCATACATGCCATCTGCGGTGGGCAGTGTGAACGGAATGCTCCTGGATATGTGCACACATGCCACACTGCATGGGCTGGGCTTCTGTGTTACTTCCACGAACACAACACACACCATGCTGTGGAACATAGGTCCTGTGTACATCCCGCAGGGACACACGGTAGCATTGTTCATGTGATACCTCCCTTGCTGTTTGAGTGACACATAGTCCTGGTACCACCACAGCAGCAGTACTGTGTAGTGGTGCAGTTGACACCTGCCTCTGCTGTTCACAGAACACTACCATGGAGAGGTGACACTACTGTGTACACTGCCCATGTGCTTACACGTGGACCTGCCATACTACATTGTTGCCCACTGTGCACCTGTGCAGCTACTACACGTCCTTTGGGCATGGTTACTTGGTGTCCCTTCCATTTAGACTAGCAATCATGCTACTACTCTGTCCCATACCTACAGGCCATATGTATCCTGTTATTGTACATTCAATAGGCGATACCTGTGTTATGTATGATATGCCTGTGATACTGTGTATGATATCTGTCATATCTACCTAGACAACTTTGCATTACACATATTTCACAAACTATCCCCTAATGCAGGGCATACTTGCACGTCGGCCACACCTTACATATGACATCAACGGTATATGCTCATACACATGCGTGCTGTGACAGTATACATACATGTACTATCCCCTGCTATGGCGCTTCCTTGTTGGACATCCACTGCCAGCAACAGCATGTGGTATGGCATTGTTCTCTTTAATGCCCTCCTGTGGCATCCCTTGTGGTGTCTCCGGTGTGTACATGATGTCCCACTGCTGTACATACGGTGTCTACAAGCGTTGGTATGCTCAGCAAGATATCACTACATAACTACCTTTCAACACTTTCTGCATTATGGACAATTGTAATTAATTACAACCACCATTCACATACAGTACAGCTTATTAATACAAATCATGTGTTACACAACCATACATATCGTGTGTT
The DNA here is from genome assembly GCF_019279795.1 of Protopterus annectens. Taxonomy (NCBI): domain Eukaryota; kingdom Metazoa; phylum Chordata; order Ceratodontiformes; family Protopteridae; genus Protopterus; species Protopterus annectens. The sequence goes on along the minus strand of NC_056731.1, from coordinate 1,487,288,999 downwards.
CCTTGTTGGTGTGTCGTTCCGTGTATCGTGTATCGTTTTTCTGTTTCCTTTCATTTTCGGTAGTACAATGCTGTTTTGGTATGAGCATACGGTTTGAATATCCTGAGAGTCATCCTTATATACGTCGATACCTGCAACATGTGGATTCATCCCACCAATTGCTGTTCCTCAGTGAGTAATTATGTGCATATCACCTGTGCATCTACTCCATTCGGAAATTACGCGTCAATACAGGGGTAAAATTGGAGTCTCCACCTGGGCGTTGGCTATTTGCCCTACCTTCGTGGAAATCGTCTGTATTGTGTTATGTTATGTGTAACTGCAACTGCTATGCATAGCGAAATGTATATTTTGAAGTCATGTCACCTGTGGATTGTGTGTGACAGGTGTAGTATTTGGTTCGACATGTGGGTGTACCTGTCCTGCCGACGACTGATAATGGGGTATTGCATTCAGAACTGTAACATGGCTGTTGTATTCCTTTATACAACGCATGCAAGTATGCATCCACCTTTAATTGTGTCTCCCACGCGATATGTTGTGGTTATGCAGATGTCATTGACTGACTGTATGTTTGTGCTGCTATTACGGTTTGTATTCCTTTAGTATCTATGGTGGGGGATATCGGTGGTTGTACGTGACGGATACGGGTTGTAGGCCTTGCATCTCTACATGGACAGTATAGTTGTCTGTGTGCTCCATCCCTACTTGGAGAGGTAACAGTTAATAGTCTTTTGTTATGGGAGTGTGGGTTGGGCTGTTGTTAATTGGTTCTGATATCATCTGCACGTGGCCTTGCTGCATGTATACCCCCATAACTTCTGTGGTATATCAGCAGCTATGTGTACGTGAGTAATTACGTGCATATCACCTGTGCATCTACTCCATTCGGTAATTACGCGTCGATACTGGGGTTTAATTGGATTCTCCACCTGGGCATTGGATATTTGCCCTACCTTCGTGGAGATGGTCTGTATTGTCTTATGTTTTGTGTAACTGCATCTGCTATGCATAGGGACAAGTATATTCTGCATTCAAGTCACCCGTGGATTGTGTGTGACAGGTGTAGTATTTAGTTCGACATGTGGGTGTACCTGTCCTGCCGACGAATGATAACGGAGTATTGCATTCCAAACTGTAACATGGCTATTGTTTGCATTTATACAATGCATGCAATTATGCATCCACCTTTAATTGTGTCTCCCACGCAATATGTTGTGGTTATGCAGATGTCATTGACTGACTGTATGTTTGTGCTGCTATTACGGTTTGTATTCCTTTATTATCTACAGTGGGGGATATCGGTGGCTGTACATCACGGATACGGTTTGTGGGCCGTGCATCTCTACATAACCAGTATAGTTGTCTGTGTGCTCCATCCCTACTTGGAGAGTTAACATTTAATAGTCTTTTGTTATGGGATTGTAGGTTGGGCTGTTTTCATGTGGTGTCGGTATCACCTGCAGGTGAGCTTGATGCATGTATACCTCCGTAACATCTGTGGTATATCAGCAGTTATGTGTACGTGACAACTATCCCTTGTCAGTCTGTCCCAGATATTTGCAGTCATTGTGGTCCTGTTGTTGGGATAGCCTGTTTGCCAGTGGTTGCCACATATTCAGATGTGAATTGATTGTTTGACACTTGTAGAACACACAGCGGTGTTTACGGGCCAACACGTGGCCACGGTCAGTAATGGGGTAGCACATACATATTTCCGCAATACATACCTATTGCTGTGTGGCTTTGATAACGTATCATATTGCATGTAACATATCAGTGCCGTACATGCAGGCATGAGTATTACATACATCCTTTCCATTTCTTATGGGGAATATTCCTGTGCTACCATCTGGGACATATTCACTTTGTATCGTTCTATGTCATGACACACCTAGCCAGGGTGGGGCTGTCACTACTACTGTGGGACTAGTAGTGACCATATGCCTGAGGCTAGTTTACCGTATGCCTATGCCTAATATTCTGCTCTGCCTCTAACTTGGCACCAACATACACATGTTGCAGACACACACACATTACACTCACACAGCGAAGCACACGGCACCCTCAGCGCACACGTACACATACTACGGCACTCACGGGGATGGTTGCACACAGTACCTACATGGACCGCAACACCGGTGGCGGTGTCTACCTCTCCCTTCATATCATCATACTATTACACGCGCATGTACTGTTACAGTACTGTGTTCTGGCGGTCTTTCAGCCTCGCGGTTATGAATATCGGTATGTTACACGTTCCATGGTTGGCGGTATCCACTTATTTTGAACCTCCCGGATGTTCAGATTGTTGTTGCACTATGTATACTATGTACAGATATCGCGGGATACCTCTCAGTCACCTTATATCCCTCTAATTCCCTGTCTTATCTGTATTATATATATGTATATGTGTACATATTTATCTAAATATATATCATATATATATATATATATATATATATATATATATATATATATATATATATATATATATATATATATATATATATATATATATATTTATATGTATACATCTTGTGGTGACCGTGGCAGGCATACAGCAACGCCATATGCTGTAGGACTCACATACTGTTCAGGTGTTGGCGTCACATGTTCCACTGGCTGTTGGGTTTACAGTGTTTGGGGGCTGCCTATGTTGGAGTCACACATAAGGCCACCCATACATTACACTTTACAGGTGGTCATGTTTGTGTGCCGTCCATTTCACTGTGTGTGCAGGTGGGGAGGTGTCAGTCCATGGGGCCTATGCTGTCAGAGTATGTGCTATACGTTCCCTCTTTGCCAAGGCATAGGCATATTGGGTACGCCTCCGTCTGCCTACTGGGGCTGGCACAGTGTGTTCCTGGTCTGGAACCCTCTGTGCCTGGACTGGCCTTGGCAATTGTGGTGGGCTTTGTGGCCCTTCACCATTATGTCCCTGCAGCAGCTGCTTCCGCAGGATCATATTATGTAGCATGGCACATACTATGAATATGTGGGCACATGTGCCTGGAGAGTACTGCAAGGCTCCACCAGATGTATCCAAGCACCGGAACCGTGATTTCAGCATCCCGAACACACGCTCTATGATTATTCTAGTTTGTGCTTGTGCCTCATTATGGCATTCTTGCATGTGTGTGTGTGCATTTCTGATGGGAGTCATCATCCACGGCTCCAGTGCATAGCCAGCATCCCCCACGAGATGGCCTTGTGGGATGTCCCCCCTGACAAATACCTGGTACAGCTGTGAGGCATGCCAGATATGGGAGTCGTGGTAACTTCCAGGTCTGCCAGCACACACATCCATGATAATGCCCTGGGCATTGCACACGACCTGGCAATTGATGGAGTGGAATCCCTTGCGGTTTATGTAGCGTCTACCCTGCTCGCCAGGTAGTGACTTGATTTGTATGTGCGTACAGTCTATCGCACCCAGTACCTCCGGGTATTGTGCCACACGGTGGAAGTGGCGCATATTGCTAGCCAACTCCTCCTGAGATCTGGGGAAGTATATATGCTCATTGGCATGTGGTAACATGGCATCCAGGAACTGGTGTAGTACCCTGGATGCTGATGCCTGTGAGATGCCCATTATATCTCCAGTTGGCATTTGAAAGGTACCTGTGGCCAGTATTCGCAAGCTTACACATACCTTTGTGTCCACTGGGATGGGTTCCCCTCTGTTGTTTCTTGTTCTCAGGCGTGGCCGGCACAGCTCCACTATTTGCTGTAACATGTCCCTGTCCACCCTGTAACGCTCCACTATCTCCTGGTCATGTAGCCTCTGGTAGGTTACCCTTGGTCTGAACACTCTCCTCCTCCTCCGAGGCCTGCGGTGGTTGTTGGCACCCTCCTCCACAACACCGTCTGTCTCTAACACATGCTGATGGATCACAGCTACGGCAGCACCCAACATGTACATTTTAAAAGTTCCCCGTGTGTTTACACCTATGGTGCGGCATTTGGGAATACACGGCTGTGTGTTGTGTGCATTCACACTTTATACTATTGTGCTGTGCACACCGATGATGTCATAGGGTGTGTTTTTACGGCCATATCTAAGGGTTATCTTCCGTGTTTTACCGATGGAACTACAATGGTGTTGCCTTTGGTGTTGCATTACTCTTGCCTGCCATGGATTACCTTTCGACCTTCCCTTACTATTTCTGCACGTTGCACCTACCATTTTCTGGCATGCATCCTGCAGAGCACTGTCATTTCTACTTTCATGGACATGGCATGTCATGCGTTTTGTGTGCTACTGCCGTTGTGCTGCCTGTCTGCTTTGCTCTGCTGTGTCAGGTCTTCTATCTTTGCAGTCTGCTACCTGCCCTACTTTCTTTGCATTCATATGCCTCCCCTATCCCGTTTTGCAGGTTTCTGCATGCAGAGTTGTCAGCTGCCGCCGATTGGCCTTCGTGGGTTGATTAGTGTTGATTGCTCATTAGTACTCCAATTACACTTCTTCCGCATTTCCTTATATTCTTCACATCACCTTCCTGTTTCCGATATTGTTTGCGGGGCGTGCGTCACATGACTAGGTCCCGGGAATGTTGACATCCTCGTACACATGCACTTTTGCGTGCATTGTGTGCTCTCAGCTAAACTATTACCCCACATCCCGGTCCTGCAGCTTTGATTTGCGATGTACAGCCCAGGTTTGCTGTGCTCCAATGTGCTTACTGCTACGGTGGCACACCCCTCTGCAGATCTCATGTATTCCCTCTGAGCCACTCCTCGGTGTATTACCGCTGCGCCGTTTGGTACAACCTTACTCCGGTGGGGAATTTGTGATTCAGTATTATCTGCCTTATTTGCATGGCATTGACTACTAATTCATAGCTACCACGCCGAAGACTGCCGCGAGTCCTTGGCAACCCTTGCACCGTGGTTGGGGCGTTCCATGCATACCATGGTATATTATGCTGTGGACCTGATGTCTATTACGATGCTGTTTTATAACATTGTTATATTATTTCATTATGTTGCACCTTCCGCACACATGTCCTGCGGATCTGATGTGAGTTACGGTGGACATGCCATTTAAGTTGTTATTTACGTGTTGTGCATGTTTTCTTTTGCCATTGTCTGTGTATTTCGCCATTGGCATATGTTAACAGTGTGATACCTGGGTCTGACACTCTTCCATTACTCCGATGTTATGTTTGGGAAAATGTAAACCGTTTTTTTTGGTTTACATTGCCGTGGGCTTATGCTATGCCTGCACCACTTTGTGAATTGCTATATGCCTTCATTTGCATGGTGACACACCGCACATGGGGTGTTTAGCATACCTACGCCAGGGGCTGCGCAGATCTGGCACACGCCAGTAGTGCACGTGGAATTGGATCGTACCTGAATCGCTCGGTGGTCATATTTGGCGTTGTAACGCCTACGCTATGCGTGTGCCTGGCGCAAGGTTCATGAATCCTGGGGAATATGTATTCAAGAACATTCTTATCACATTTTTTGTGCTTTCTTGTCACTCAGAATGATCACACTAAGTGTGCATGCAGTCTACACTTTTTGGTAATCTTTATAAATCTCCATCAGTATTTAAAGCTACAAGAATATCAGTAAGAAAACTAACATTAGGAAGAAGAAGAAGGTCCAAATTAAACACCACTCAAACTGATAACTAATAAAAAAAAAAAAAAAAAAAAAAAACAGAGCGAACCGGAACAGTGCTCACTTCATTCAATAGAATTCACACTTTCGTCAGCGGTATCCCTGACTTCATCAGAATAACATACTGTTAAAATCACACACTATTTAAAAAAATATTGAAATGCTTTTATTATTTTGTTAATATGCAGGTAGAATATGGAGACTATGTTTTTTAACTGGTGGCTCTTTAAGTTGTTAATGAGTGGAGTTGATCAATAGCATGTGACTAGCACAATTCTTTAAATAGTGTGTGATTTTAACAGTGTGATAATCTGATGAAGTCAGGGATACCACTAATGGAAGCACTTAATTCGATTGAATTAAGTGAGCACTGTTCTGGTTCTCTCTGTTGTTGTTTTTTTAGACAAAGAAGAAGGTGTGAATTATGTCTGCGTTGTCCTTTCACTGAAAATAGTGTACACTTATTGTACACTTAGTAGCCATTATTGAACCCTGGGGTATGTTTATTTTGTACAGGGAGGAGACAAAACAGCATTTTTAATATAAAAGAGTTGTAAAATTCTGGAAAAGTTGTGTGAAAAAAAACTTTTGAGAATATAAAAATGTAAACAACACATATATGAATATGGTTCTGTATGGCTATTATAATGACAAGAGGAAACAATAAGTGAGAAGGGTAGATACGAATTTATTTTATATAATATGGGTTATTTGGACCGAAAGATGTAATGAAAATTTATTTAACCTAATAGGAAATGGATTTTGGCTAATTGAGAAAAATTAGATTATGTTTGTGTAAGAAGGATTGTGGTTAATTGTAAAAGAATAATAATGATGATGGTACATAAGAATGTCTGGATATGTACCTGTATATATACATAGTTTGTAAATATGTAAATACTGTCTTATTTATGTAGTGCGAATTAAAGGACCCCTACTCCTTTCGATAGGTGCCATGGGATCTTTTACATCCACCTGAGATACCATCAACTCAGGTAGATGGGACATTGGTTTAGCATCTTATGAGAAGGACTACACACTCAGGAGTGCTGCTTGGTAGATCTGAAAGTTCCATTCCTTAATAGATAAATAAAAATGAACATGTTAGATCTCATAATGTGAACAGTTATATATTGTGACAAGTTTACCAAAATGTTCAGTGAGGAGTACAACATAGTGAGGTTTCATTAACCATGTTTTATTTGAATAAAAGACATGAATGTTAGATAACAAGACTACCGAATGTCTAATATACAGAATTTATGATTGTTTCATATATACAATTATTAGATTCAGATTATCAAGGAATTTGAGATATGTTATATTTTATGGAGTCCAGAGCACTAGGGAACCTCTGTTACTGTTGACTTCTTTCAGGATATTTTATCTAAGCTTTCTTTGGAATTTTCTATTTGGGCACATCCTTCAAAGAAATATTCTATATTGTGCAGGGTTCAAGGGTAAGTTAAATTTTTTGTATAAAGCCAATATGTAACACTCTTATTATACCTCTTAGCTAGTCAAAAAGGGAGCCTGGTGTGTAAGTGCTTTCTAATGATAAAAAGGTGGGTCCTGAGCCAGTCTGGGAAGAGAATGTGTACTTCTGCTGGTTTAGCCTTTAATGATATAAGCTACTAAACTCATATGGGCAAGTAGTAGAATGAGATTTGTAAACATCTGAGGATCAAAAGCACATTCTTAAGGAAGCTACTTTTATGAAATAAAGAATGAAGCAGGCTAAGGTTGTGGAAAAGACAGAGTCTATGTGAATCAAGATTGATTATGACTCAGTGGATACTAGCTTTAGCACAGATGCCTCAGCTAAAGGGCTGCTCTGGTTTGGCTAAATAAAGATCTAAACTTCCTCAAAATGTAAGCAAGATGCTGATTTGGAAAAAAGCTTTTTGTCTGGCTCATCACCTGAATGGTAATAAAACAACCTGAGGAGATGGTCAAGATAGCAGAAAATGAAAAATGCTTAATTCATTATTTCACACATACACCACAAACTATCCTTCTAAGTCTTAGTCCTCCAACAAAGAGCAGATAAAATGGCAGCCATGTATAGTAAAAGAAGTGGGTGCAGAATAATCACAAGCAAGAGGAGAAAACAGCAGCAGGTACATCTGTTATCCCTCCACGAATTTTGTAACCAGTTTCAATCATTCCAAAGACCATACTCATGCAGCTTTTCTCCTAATTCAGGAATTCATATTATTCCAGACTATCGAAACAGTGGTCCTTTTAGATATAGGCAGGTGGGCTTATTCTAATATTGCCCTTGCAATAGGAAAAAAATATAATAGCTGAGTGGTATACTACAGCTGTTAAATCATATCAGCTTTATAAGTAGAAAGAAGTTCAACATGAAGATGTTTCATCATCTTCCACATCTTCGCATGTGGAATTCTTGGCTGATGACCTTAGATGTGAAAGCTGCCCGTGTCTATATACCAGATAACAACTCCCAGAGACAAGTAAGGGTTTGGAACTAATTAGTAACTCACCTCCCTTAGATCATGCCTTTCTACTGCAGTCAGGAAGTGTTGCTAATATTTAACCCAATTCCTCCCATCTGTGACTTTAAAGGGTACATATTTATTCTGGCCTTGACAATTACTCATCTCAGTGTTTTAAGTCTTTATAACTAACTATTCAGAAAAACAGCCCACAATGCCTTTTTGTGAATTATTAGACAATGTGTTTATTCCTTCCTCAAAGAAAGAGATTCCTTAGATCTTTTCTCAGTACAAAAATCTGGACATTTCCTAGTCGTCAGTTCCTGGTGTAAGTGATGATGAATTTCATATCTCATACTTCTTAGTAAATATAGCTGACAAAAGGACATTCAAAAAAATCCTGTGACATGTGCCATCTTCCATCTTCAATGTGTATAAACTCAGATATCACATGAGAAAATATCACTGCTATCTCCACAATATTTATAATAACAAGAGTTGCCATCCGACAGTAAACTTTTCCACTGGTTCAATAAATCCAGACAACTAGATTACCATAGTTCACAAACTGTTTTTAGAGCTTTCAATACCAACTTATGCCATGAAAATATATGCTTTTTATTATGATTGGAAAACTTGCATAGAGGACATATAAGATCAGGCCAATGAGCCCCATTAAAGGGAACTGCCATACTAACAATAGAGATGTCAGACATTCATTAATTCATGTGGCATGTCATTCAGTTTTCAGACCAGGAATCCTATAGATTATGACAGACAGTACACCATTAATAAGGCAGTTTAACAAAAATAAAGAAAAAACACTATTATTATATTTGAAGACTTGCTATAATTACTTTTGGATAATCTGCTTATAGGAAACTTACCCTTCATGTGAAGTGTACTCTAAACAGACAAGCCTTAGCATCAAGTGACCATCATCCTGATAAGTGTAACATTTTAATGTTGATATAAGGTGGATATATATTGATTTGATGGCATTTGCAGATTTCTATGTTTTTTCAGGTCTTCTCCAGGTATGAGCTACTTTGGCCAATGTCTTCCCATTTATCTAGAGTTAGACCTTACAGAGTATTCCAACAACTGTATTGGTCCAAGGAGTCCTGGTCATCATATTCTTGCTTAAAAAAAGACTGAGGATAAAACTAATTGTCATAACTTGAATTTAACTCTTCAATAACCTCACCTTTGACAAATATACTTTTGGCTCTGGAACAAAACAGAGTTCTGCATCTGGGTATCTATTCCCCATATCCAGCAGTGTGATGGAACTCAGGTTAATTCCAAATTATGCAATATTTTCCCTTCTGAGGTATGGAAAAGCTAAGACACAAATACTAGAAAATTATACATTTCCAAACAGACTAGCTTCTGTCTTTGGTATGAAAAAGAAAGGCTTAGTAAAAGCTGATTTTTGGCTTTTCTGGTCCTATAAAATATATTTATTCACTAACAGTCATACTTATCCATCAAAATGCATGCATTATTTTTAAGTCATGTTTCTTCCACTACATATTTTTTGCCTTGCAAAAAACAAAACTTGAACAGAATCATTTTAACTAGTCCCTGCTTGGCACATAAACTTTGTGACTGAATAACTGGTTTGATTTCCTTCTCAGAACTATGAGTACATCACACTTCAGATACTTTCTTTGAAAAAAAAAAAATTCTTAACTTGCATTTTCTCCTGTCAGGAGTATTTATGAACTGTAAGCATGGATGTGTACAGTTTTCTGTAAGGACACTGTGCCATTAAGGACAAAATTATCTTTGGTGTCAAAGCTGACTTATGAAGAATCTTTGAACCACTCTACGCAGCTGTCTATTTTTTAAAGGGAATGCAAATGTTGTATTGTACAGATGAAGTCACACATATTAAAAGAACCAAACTTGTTAGGCCAACCAGTTAGTTGTTTATTTCTTTTACAATAGGAAGAGAGGTCTTCCAATCAGTAGCCTTCTCATTTCATAGTGTTAAAATCACTGCATTACCTTTAGTTATAGCAAAACAGCAAAACATTGATTGGGAAGAGTTGAGTTCACTCTTCAGGGTACACCTACATATGATTTTTTTTCAGGAATGTCTCTACCTAGTGTATTTGAGAGTGTGATAGTTGAAAGTGTTCGCACATTCCTTCAACACTAAAATCTGAATATGTAGTCAGAAAGAAGAGCAGAAAGCATCTGTCTTTCAGAACATGCTTTAGACAATAGACCTATAAATTAGGTGCAGTGGTACAAAATGTGGTACTGCCTCAGTGATTTATGGATTCCTGCAGCAAACCTCTTTATGGTGAACTTAGTACAGAATAGTAGATGTTCAAGCAATCAGATCACTAATGCAGAATACACTTTCTCTTACCTCTCCAGTCAACATGCATGCAAATTGTGAGGCCCGTGTCTATTTCTGTAGTTATTTTATATCAACTACTGATATTTTAAGGGTATATTGTTTGAGTTAACTATAGTAATGGTAAGTATGGCCATAGTTTGCTTGACATTTTTCATTCATCTTACTTTATTTTGTTATGAAGCATTTAATGTTCATAGCATACTCCTTGAATAAGTTATTGTGGAATTACCTTACCATTTGCTTTCTAGTCTTGTTTCAGGCTTTCAAGGGTCTTTTATCCTTCCTCAAGAACATTTCTTGGTGGCACAACACTGTATGCCACTTTCTAACAGCTAAAATAGAGTCAAGTGTGTAGTTGTTTGCATTTTGCAGGCAAGCTACTAAAGGACCTTTTGGGGTGACTGGTGTCCAGCTCTAACTTTATCTCTGACATTCATGGATTTGTACAGCCATGATCCTCCCTGAACATCTGCTGTTGTGTTCAAACTCATCATACAATTGCACTACCTCACCTGTTTCCTTGGTTGACATTCATTAGATATATTAACAGTTAGGGAAGCAAATCTCTCAGACTCTTGGTGCAATAATTTTGGACAAAGACAAAAATAATGAGGGGATAAAGGCCCAGGTATGTGTTTTAAATGCTGCTCTTATAAATTTAGAAAAGTTGATATAATAGATTTTGCATTAGCGTGCATTTTCTGAAAGATATGAATTCTGAAATTAAAATGTGTCATTATTTGATGACTTCAATCCTCCTTGATTTGGCAGAAACACACAACAGTTATGAGTAGCAGTCCAAAAACATGAGGCAAAAATTTGGACATTCTTCAAAATTCTGGACAGTCAAGAGGTATGTAACAAATGGAGTGCTGTGACTGATGGTTTCTTGATTTTTCACATAATTCAGTTAATAAAATGTGGGGAAGTAAGATTCAGTAAACAGCACAGTAAACTGAGACCCTGGTGGGAGCTAAGGATGCCCTCCCAACACTCACGCACACAGAAATATGCTACATAACCCACCACTGCATGGACATCAGCCTGTAGTTTCTAAATCATCTTAGAGAACGGGCAAGCTGTACATCAGCACACTGACTGAAGAGTGAACATTCTCCAGCAGGGTATTAATGTACATGTAATGTCCACTAAAAAACAAGTCTGCCACTTCACAGCAGCATATCAAGTTGCCGTGGAGCTCAGACAGAAAAACGCTAATGGCCATCATTATTTTATGCTCACTAAGTAAAAAAAAAAAAAAAGGAAAATTAAAAGAAGTGTGTGTGTTGAGTGCGTTTATGTCTGTGTGTATAAATGTATGTGTGCATGTGAGTGTGAAAGCAAGATTGATCGAGCTGTTATTTTATACTTGCTAAGCAGTGCTTTTGCTGTTTTTCAAGTGTAAAAACCAACTATAACAGAAAAAACTGTGTGTGTGTGTGTGTGCATATGTTTCTGTTTTTGTGTATGTTTATGTTTCTGTCTCTGTGTGTGAATGTGTGCTTGTGTGCATCGAAGCAAGGTGTGCATGAGTGAGACAGTGAAGAGTGAGAGCGATCCAACACTAGCAGCAGCATTCCGGAGGTTTATTTACCTCTCACCTCTAAGATCCTGTTAAATGAATAAAATCTGAAATAAAGGGGGAATAAAGGCTCAAAACGGGAACACATTCTTGTAAAAAAAAATCACAAAGTTGCTTCAATAATAGGCCTTGTGTTAGCATGCATTTTCTGAAGTGCAAATGTGTGTGTGTGTGTGTGGGGGGGGGGGGGGTCTGTGCGACACAGTGAGAGACAGTGAGATCAATGCAACACTGGTGGCAGCAGCAGATTAGCTCAAGAAATCTGGATAAAGCCTGAAATAAAGGGGAACAAAGGCTCAAAAAAGGAACAGAGTTTAAATGCCATGCTTAAAAATTAGAAAGTAAGTTAAATAACAGGATTTGTGCTAACATTAATTTTCTGAAGGAAATAAAGTCTGAAAGTCAAATGTATGCCATTATTTAGTGACTTCAATCCCCAATAACTGGCAATAAACCATTTTAGCAGTAAGGTACCAAAAAATAAAGCAAATATCTAGATATATTTTAAATTATATATTTTGGATGTAAAATGCTTCCTCTAACACCATTTACATATACTATACAGCAAGTTTGAAACATTAGAGAGAGAAGCTATTTTACATCAAAAATATATAAAAATAATACAGGAATAAAAAATACAAATAAGTAAGTAAAACACAGCAATTTTACAGACAGGCAATTCTCTACGCGCAAGTGACGCTGGGCCTCATAACACCCCTGGATGGCATTAAATACATATTAACACACACTCTAGACTAGGGCATTATTGCTTGCTTGAAACATTTGCAGGAGCTAAGGTATCTAGTTACACACTCACTGTTCCGTGCTCAGAGTCATTATTATGTTATCCATATTTTTTCCAAAACTTACTAATGAAGGTGTGCATGCATGCATTTATCACATTGTACAGTTAACATTTTGACGAAAGCCAGTACCATAAGCTAAATAAAAATGCGCAAGAAATATGTTCACGTTGGTTTCGGAATGGTAAGGCAAGATTTATTTCTTAGTAAATGTATTTAGAATTCCCCACTTCTTATTACGAGCCTCAGGGGTTAGCAACTGACGAACCACATTGTTCAGCACCATACCCCCCACCCCACCTCTTAGCGCAATGGGCAAAGCGTAATATAATGGGGGGGGGGGGGGCAAAGGCCCTAAAAGGGACACATTTTAAATATTGCTATTATAAACTTATAAAGTCTATAGAATAGCACGATGTCTGTTGGCATGCGTTTTCCAAAGGATATGAAGTCTGAAACTCAAATCTATGTCATTATTTAGTGAATCAGTAATGTGCTGGAAAACTACAGATTTTATGAGGACCATAAACATGAGCCAAAAATCTGGACATTCTGCGAAAATCTGGACAGTTGAGAGGTATGTGACCCCCCCCCCCCCCCCAACAAACTTACGCAACACTGGCATTCAACACCTCAGGCACAACTTTACCACTCTTCGATCTTAATCCTACTTTTCTACTAGCACAACACCTGAACCTCGTTCACCACACCACCGCTAATACTCAATTGTGCTTTTGGCCCCTTTCATCTTTCCAGGAAAGAAACCCAACGTTTCAGACAACTGTTAAATTACTAAGAGTACAACCGGAAAAGGCTGAAGATAAATAAATAGTACATTGTGTGTGTTTGTCTGTGCGTGTGTGTGTTTGGGGGGGGGGGGGTCGGTCGCTTCTTAATAATCCAGTTAAACATATACCGCTCTCACATTGAATGTAAGCTTACTTGCTTCTCCCTTTGGCTTTTAGCGCTTTTTGGTCTGGGGGCTAGTTTTGCCCAGAGCAACTCACGAAGTAAATAAAGGGTTGCAGAGTTAAAAAGTCATTCTTCCGAAACGTCTGGTGTGTGCAGCATCCAGAGTGTAATTTTTGGCTTTGGAGACGTTTATTCAAATACATAAAGAAAAGTTAATCGACTCTCTGAGAAGATCTCCGGCTAGTATGCCTTTGGGCTTGTCTGTCATTAGACTGATGTCATGTGAGCTGCGATCTTGTAGAGAGCAAAACAGAGGGAAGAGAGCGAGCGCACAGCCAGGAATGCCCGGAAAAGGGAGGCAGTGGGAGGAAGAGTTATGGTTAGCCTGACAGGATTTAGCAAAAGTCTGAGCCATTTCAACATCCCTGTATGTGCTCTAGGGTAGGATAAACTACCTTAAAACAAACTCAGATACCAGACACCGTCTTACATGTGCTGAGGTGCTGTGCTTCACAGGACTGGCAGAGAGAAACCACACCGTCTGCTTTATAAACGGTAAGTGCTATAGTATTTGTTAGTTTTTGTCAAACTGTTGAATGCAGTTAGTGTTAAATAAACACAACAACAGAAAATAGAAATGAAAACTAAATTAAGCATAGTGCAGTTCATTCTATATCCATTACAATTATGGACGAGTTGGAATAGCACTGGATTTATGCAAAATGAAATCAGTTGAGAAAGCGGTGTAATGGACAGTGAGCTGCATTTTGTCTGCTTTCTGCTTAGTTTCCATAGTTTATGAAGGCATAGATTCGATACCCTTTGTTGCGAAAAGGTATCACTCTTGTGCTGCACTGCATTTTTGGCAGCACTGTGTCTTTTATTTTTGTGTCTGTGCCTGAAGAAGGCTTCTTTCTGTACTAAATAGGGCTGCGGTGTTTGTTATCACGATTAAGTTGCTGCTGGTACCCGTGCTGTTGTACCTACAGGGTGCTTTGTAAACTTTTGATTTTGACATGCATTCTTAACTGAGAGTAAAAAAAAAAAACAAGAATCAGTTAACTCGGAAATGTGGGATTTATAGGATCAGAGAACTGGCGAGCCCTGTATACTTTTTACAGTTTTCTGGTCATCATCATTGTGGTGTTACTGTTATATGAATCAGTGGTTTGAAAAATTGTACTGCAGAGTTCAATTTGAGGGTTAAGTGCGACTTTTTGTTTCTTTGTATGAATTAGATTCAGATGATGGATTCGCCTGTACAGATCTTCCGTGAAGACCTTTCGACCCTCTGTCCCACTAATGCAGGCTCATCGGAGTGCCTGCCGAACAGCTCCTGGCCATTTACATGGATAATGGACAATTTCACCGATGAAGGGGGCATACACAATGCAACCCATGCTCTCCCTGTCATCATCACTGCTGTGTACTCTGTTGTCTTTGTGGTCGGCTTGGTGGGAAATCTTCTTGTCATGTTTGTTATCATCAGGTAAGCTATGTTATGTCCCTTTCTGTGTACTCCAGAATGTTTTCCTGTGTGCCTTGCTGCGTTAAAATGAAATGGTTAATAACTGGGTGACTTTTAGCCAGTTTCAGTATTGCAAGTACGACATTCACTGACAGCACTCCCCATTCCACTACTCCCACGAGAAAAAACACCTTTACTTCCATACTACACTTCCATGTGCTATGTGTTCCTTGATGTTGCACTAGGAAAATAAAAATACAAGTATGTGCCTAAGGACCCCCCTCTCTTGAAAGATGTAGAGCTTTATTCCATGAAGGCAAAAAAAAAAAAAAAACACTGCGTTTCTTAACTTGAACTCAGTAAGGCATCCACGTAAAATAAAAGATGCTCGGTCAGTAAAACCTTAAACTGACAAAAACACTCTTTGAAATAGACTCAGCACTTTAGGTCTTTTCTAATATGAACAAAAACATGGTTCCAATGTGTAATCTTTATTACTGAACTGTAAGGCATTATCAGATGTATTACACGAATTGTACCACTTTAGACAGGGATGCTCACAGCTTGAGGCAAGGTGTGGTTCGCTAATAGCACAATATAGTTTTATGGTCCCCAAAAGCTCCAATGATTTGTCAGATTAAGTCAGGAACTGGATGGTCCCAAGATTAATGTTCTAGCTGTGCTACAGCGGACTGCAATTATAAATCTGTTGCTGTGATGCCGGTGAGCTGAAACCTGCAGATAAATAGCGCACTCTTCCGACAAGAAAAATACATCTAGATTCGAGAAAAAAAAAGGAAACAAACAATGGTGCAATTCCAAGTTAGGAAGGTGCAGACATTATAGCTAAACAAGCAAACACGATGTAGTATTCTTTCCTCTTAGAATAAACAAATGATTTTTTCTACCCCAGCAATGTGAAGCAGCTGTAACCTTTCCAAAAAGGAAAGAAAAATCTGCTTCAGAGTTTACTACACGTGTTACTTCAAGTCAACCAATCAGGGTCAAATCTCAATAATCAGAAACTAAGGTAGGATTATCCCGTCTATCTTTGCTAGAGATAGTCCTTCTTTCGGCAGCTGTATCCTGCAAGAAAACTAAAATATGGCAGACGTTCTGAGATTTTATGGCAAAAATATTGTCTTTAATATTTGCATATAACATTTATTTATCTGAAACAACTAAATGTTATATGAAATAATGTAAACAACTGAAATGCTACAAGAATAAACTTTCAGTTTTGTAAAACAAAAAAAAAAAGTGAAATTCTGTCCTTTGCATAAGCTGTGGATATGTTTTGTCCAGCAAAATCTGATGTTTCTACAAAGAAAGTGCCCACTTTGGGCATTTGAAAAGGTGGTAACCCTGTCAGGAGCACTTTTTAAAATATTAATACTTTTTAACTTGAGATATTGACAGATTAAGATAATCTAAATCAACATACATTTTCCGAAATTAAAAAAAAGCCCATAACTTTATTTATTGTCAGTAGTTATTAAGTGTAATTCACCATGTTTTCCCCAAAAAGTCATCAGTTTTAGGAGAGATTAAGAGCGACAGAGCTAAAATGTGACAAAATCAGGGAGAGTTAAAAAGTATGTTTCAAGTCATCCAGGGGATTAGAAAAATAAGCACACAAGACACTGTTTACTGTACTTGTCAGTACCTCAGTCCTTTCTCAAAGCTCAGTGGAAAGATATCATTTGTTTTGTAGGGATTGCTCTTGAATTGTAAATTACACTGCAAGGAAGCATTCTTATAATTTGACATATAGTGAAGCTCTAAATCTTCCAGAATGCACATTTTTAAATTCTGTTTGGACTCCATCCTGATCTTATTTTTTTTCTTGGTTGTTTTGGAAACCTTTTTAGTTAACCAACATAATGGTAATGAATGGGATGTATTTAATAATGACAGTCAGAGTACAGCTGAAATATTAGTCTGAAAAGAAATGAATAAAGTCTGCTAACAGTAACGATACCTTTGCCTGTTCATAATGATTCTCACGCTGCTGTTCCAAAGTTCGCAAAATTTAAGACAGGCAGTGCAATGTAAAAATTTGTGAGAAAAATTAGGGCCACCATAACATTCAGGGACATTGGAGAGGCATGTTAGCAATCAATGTCAGACAGATAGATTTTTTAGTGTAGTGTGGTAGTGCTTGCATTTCTATTTCCACTGTTTCTTCAGCCTGAGATCAAACAACTCTGTTAAGCCAACTTTTTCCAGTAGTTTCAGCTAGCTTGTTTGGTGAACCTATAGAATATTTATTCAATATATCATGGGAAGAAGTGAGTAATTAATATTTTAACCATGGTAGGGGTGTTGTTCGGTCATGAGATTACTGCAGAAGTAACCAAACCACAGCCTCTGACTATTAACTGAATTGTAATAATATTTAATGGCATTATTTTAAAATGGTTCAACTTAACTTCTACTTTTAAATGTCATCATATAATGCAAATTATTCAGTCTTTTACCTCCTGATATGGGAACAAACTCCCATACATCTAATCTCTATTAGATACCAAAATAAAGGGAAACATTAAAAGACAAAAATAAGTCTCAACTTTTCCCCTATTCTTCAAGTCCCACAATGGCAAAAGTAAAAGCACATAGTCTGCAACACATCCTGTACTGGTGCATTGAAATGTTGATTACAGGAGCCTGGGGTCATTGTGATTGGATGCTTTGGGACTCACTGAAGCACCACATGATTACCTGCAGTGCTTTTGTGATAAATTCTGTGATATATCAGAAATGGAATATTTACCACATGTATTCCTGATCAAGAAAGAGAATGCATTTTAAAATTATTTGATAAATAGCCACCACTATTATATGAATGGAGCATAATATCCTTTTATGGTTTATTATCTGTTTTTATTTATTTTATGGTGGAATCCGACCACTACACATTCCTTCAACTTTGCCTATATAAACTATATAAAATATACCATTTACCAGCAGTAATCCTTGGCAGGATTGTAAATAATTTTAGCATGTCTTCGCTCCTACCTTTAATTTCTTAACATCTGACCATTGTGAATTCATCCTTGTGATGAAACCTAAACAGCCATGAATAAATCCCAATGTAACTCAAACTAGTGTTATGGATTATTTCTATAGTTAACAATGAGTTCACTGCACAGTAGTGAAAAAGGTAATTACCTGAATTTTGGCAAATTATTTATATTTATACTGTGCATTATGTGGCATGTTCAAATGAGTAAAACAGCAATTCTTCACTCGATGCTTAAAACATTTTATCTGAATGATCATGCTTTGGGATTCTGTTTGCATGCAATTTGTGGGCATGCACAGCCACTTCAAAACAATTATTTTATAAAATAGTTGTAGAGGAGCTTCTGAAATGGAAAACATAATCAGACATAGAAACTAACAGTAAATAAATACATTCATAGATAATATCAAATATGCTGAAGCCCTAATAATTTTGAAAAGCTCATGCTTATTCTTAAACACTTTAATAAAATATAGAATCAAAGAGAAACATTTTACAGATCATTGAAATGAGCTAGCTTCATAAAGTGTTATATCCCCACATCCCCTGTGCATAATGGTCTCATACAGAGCACATAATTAGCTTGGTCTTGTATGCATCCTTCAATTTCTTCCATATATTGTAGAATTGTATCCATCTGGGCAAGAAAACAAATTCTATTTGTATAAATACATAGACTGATAAAAGCAATGTAGCAAGAAACCACCATAGTTGAAGAAAGATACTGACACAGCATCTTTCAAACCAAATGGACACTAAAACAATCTACTGTTTTGCATCTGTTATTATTTCTAAAAAAAACTAAAAAGGTTTCATAGCAATACTTTCAAGACAGGAAGATTAGCTGACACATGTCAAGCACCTTAATCTTGTATTAGCATCTAATGAGAAAATTAAATTCATTACTATATATTTTCCTTTTTCACTGTCTGTATGTATGTGAATTTTTTTAAAAGTCTACTTAATATGTTAATGATCAATTTAAATAGAGATGGAATGGACCATGGCACAATAACAAGTCACTTTCCTGCTTTCATTTTGTTATTCATAATTATAAAGTGTATCGCTTTCATTTAATGCTATTTCATAGGTTAGTGAACCTACTGAAAGGATTTGGAGTGAGTCATACTGTGACAGAATGGATAAGGTATTGGCAAGATAAGTGGACACAGAAGTCTATAGTAAATTACTCCACTGAAATTTGGATATGGCTCTTTTCATTTCTAAGTGCCTTACAGGAGTGTAAGTTACAGGATGATATTTTGGTGATGACACAACATTATACAAAAATGATTAATATAAAAGCAGAGTAAAGAACTTGAAAAAAGAGTCATTCTGATTAAATAATGGTACCAAACAGACATCATAAATCTTGTAAAAAGGAAAGCAACTGGGCAATGTATATTCAGAAAGGTTATAGTACTGCTCCACAAAAAGAAAGGTTCCCTTGAAAAGTATTCCTGAGGAATTGTGTAGGCACTAAGTGCTATTTCTGGGTGTTTGTTCCTCTTTCTACTTGCAGTGCAGTTATGAATTTGATCATATTAGTTAAGGAGAAGGGGAACATATCCCCCTGCAAAAGAAAAAGAAAAAACACTGATAACTGTGTTTTTTTGGATGTTCTTATTGGCAGTTTGTCTTTCAGTTAGTTGAGCCTCAGAAAACTGTCATTCACCCATGCACATTGGAAGAATTTATAAAAGAAGTACAAACTTGGATGACGGGTGTCAATATCAACAGAAGAAAGCGGCATGTGGATAATCATATTAAGTGACCTAAAGTTAAGATTATATCGTGATAAAGCAACAAGGAAGTCTGGTTAATTACTGGAATCATAAAGAAAATGTATAACTGGTAGAAAATGCATTTTTACTTATTTATCTATTTACTTATTTGAATTTGCTTACCAGGGTAGAGCACACTAATCAACTCTGACCAATTTCAGTCTCCACCCAGGGTAAAACTGGCCAGACATACAAAAAAAGGCAAGAGTACAATAACACAGAAATGAGAGTAAAACAGTACAATGGTAGAGTAATGCTTTGGATACATAGTTAATTCAATCTGTTAATTAACAATAGGCACAATGTTTTCAAAATCATTGAGAAATTACAGAGAATAAATTAGAAAAAAGGAGCAAAAGTTCTTAGTGGCTGAATTGGAGTAGATAAGACTTAATGCAGACCTCAGTGCTTGTGACCTGTTGGGAGTAACAGGTGCACTCAGCTTGATTAACTAAATGTGATTTAAGTAGAGAAAGAAACTTGGAATAACAGGATGAGTCTTTCATTTCAGGTGAGGGGACTAACACAGTTTGGGGCTAAGAACTGAGAATGTATGGTCGGATGCATATAGTTTGGTGTGTAGATTTTGTGTTGTAAAGTCTGAGTGTTTTTCTAGTTTCTTAGGTTGTATGTGGGAATGTGACCTATTAGTTTTGAGGTTAAAGGAGGAAATGTTGCGATCCTAGGAACAGGTCTGGTCTTTGGTTAACTAGAAGCTAGTTTGCCTTTTCTAGTCTTATATACCATATCCCTTTCTTTGGAGTCTGTGAAATAAATCTACATATTATGTTTTCTAGTGTTTGAATAGTGGTAGTGATTTTATTAGAGACTGCTGATATAAGAGGAATGCTTGATTTTTAGTTGAGGGAGTAGGGTTCCTTTCTCTATTGCAGATCTGATGGAGTACAAGGGAAAATGGGATATTTTTTGCACTCAGAAAAGTAGGGGATTACTTTATTTTTATGTATTATTAAGACGTACATGGAACTTGATTGATGGGTCTAACCACAGACTAAAATACTTGAAAGAAGAAACTTGCTTTAAGGGATGGCTGTTGAGATAATAAATTGTTAAAGTCTTTTTTTGATCTGCTGAGTTGTGTTTATTACCAAAAATTATTGATTTGCTTTTGGATATATTTGGTATGAGGTTTTTAATAATAATCCACAGATTGATGTGATTGATGTCAGATTATAGATCTTGTTTTAGTTAGGGAATGGCTGGAGGGGCAGAGGACCATGTCATCCTCATACAGTAAGAGAGGAAGGAAGTGAAGATCAATGGAAGTGAATGGATGTATATAGAAAACCGAAGGGGTCAAGAACCAATCCTTGAGATACACCTTTGAGTAGTGGAGAGAGGAGAGAGGAGAAAGGTACTAGAGTTCCAATTCACTGAGAAATGGCAGATAGTCAGATCACATTGGAACCAAAGGGTGGCAACAGGGCTAATGCCTTGCTTTGAAAGGTGGGTTATAAGACAGGAGTGACTGACTAAGTCAAAGGAGCTGCTGAGTTCTATAAAAGTTGCACAAGAGAACATGCATTTGTCTATTGATATGAGAGCAGATAGCTGTGGCAGTGCTCCTTCCTAATCAGAAGCCATGTTGTTTTTGTGAAAGGAGGTATAATTTCTTAATATATTATAAGAGCTGAAGATAAGTAATTTTCTCCAAGATTTTACACAAGGATGGGAAGATGGAAATGGGGTGACAGTGTGATGCGAGTGTGGGTTGTTTTTGTTTGGGCAGTCTTTTAAAGTTCCATTTATTAGGCATGCTGTTAGCAATAAGACAAAGATGAAAGATGTTTTGTAGGAGTGCAACAGTCAAGTCATGACAGTGGTATAGGAACCATGGATGTAGGTTGTCTGTACCTTGGGGACCTTCCAGTTGTATTTGCTCCAGTAAAGGAATAATATCTTTGGTTTAATTCTGATGACACTAAAAGAGAGGACAATATTATGGATGAGATGTTTGTAGCATATTTGGGAGGTTGCTAAAGTGTTTGTGGAAGTCATCTGCAGACCAGCTGGAAGACATACCTGTGGTTACTGACATCTTTCCTTCTTTTTGTAATCATGACTTTTAGAGAGATTTGGAGGTGTATCATGTAATTACTTTTGTGTCTTGTAATATCTGTTTTGTTAAGTGCCTTAGATTTGTATACTGATTCCTATTTTCTGCAGTGGAATTAGATTTCTGGGAGTGCTAGCATTCATCCCAGAGTTTAAGGAAGGGTTTTAACTCATAGTTTTGCCACTTTTTGAGTATGGAGTTAGAAAATCTAGAGATTAAGAGAAAGCGTATGCCTTGCAGACTGGAAAGTGCGTGTGCGTGTGTGTGTGTGTGTGTGTGTGTGTGTGTGTGTGTGTGTGTGTGTGAGTGTGTGTGTGTGTATGTGAGTGCGTGTAAAGATTTCAGGTGTCTTGGTAAGGATCTGTGGCATCTATAATAGGGGTCTCGTTGTGGGGAGATAGCTTTGCAATATTGGCAGTAGATTTAGATCTAAAAGAGATTATTATTATTATTATTATTATTTTTTGGTTTTGGGATTTGGGCATAAAATGAAAAAAAAAATGATGGGGCAATGTTCAGTAAATGAGGGTAAGTAAATTGTGATGTTGGAGATTGTGTTTGAGCTGTTGGAGATG
Source organism: Protopterus annectens (assembly GCF_019279795.1). Lineage (NCBI taxonomy): Eukaryota > Metazoa > Chordata > Ceratodontiformes > Protopteridae > Protopterus > Protopterus annectens. The sequence continues at coordinate 1,487,266,309 of NC_056731.1, read as the reverse complement.
ATATAAATGAGGTAGCGGTCTGTGATCAAAAGTTTGAGTCTGGAAGGTTGCTTGTCTAGTTGGGTTAGTTGTTGTTCAGTTATGTAATATAAGACCTCTAAATAATGGCCTTTAAAATGTTCATATTAAAGCTACCTAGAAAAATTATATTTTCTTGTTGTTTCTGTGAGATAAAATTGACTGTATCACATATTTAAATTTCTGTTGTGAAAAAGTATAAGCTAAATGGATATACTGATGACCAAAATATTGAGCTCCCGCATTTGCCTGTCTTCGGGACTCATATTAGCACCAGTTCCTGAGTTCATACCCCTCTAGGACTCATGTTAGCACTCATTCTTGTGTCCACACTTGTTGGGGGATTCAATATTCAAAACATTCAGACATTGCAGTCTTGAGTGTCTTTATCTTTTGATATTATGGTCTCAGGATTATGAGTTTCAAGACTGGGGTTTTAAGATTCTAATAGTAAACCATATAAATAAATGAACTGTCTTTCAATAAAATGGTTAATTGATGGCGAGAGAATTAGAGTGAAGATCTTTCTTATTATGCAATGGCCTGTAGGCTGAACTGACTATACTATAAAAAGTGAATGGAAGCTAGAAGAAGCAGAGATATTTTCCTCACAATGCAGTGGAATTAGAGGAATGTAGAAAGGAGACAGATCTAAAGAATATATTCAGGGAATAGCCAGACAAAGGCCTGTCCAAGGGAGCTATATAGGTGGGACCCTTATCCAAATCAAAGCAGACCAGATAGCTTCAAAGAAGATACTCTGAAACAAGGCCAGACACAAAGTCAAGGAAGGCCTAGATACTTGATATGAATCAGCCTGAGAAGAAATGTAAGGTATTGACATTATATGATTTATTTAACTTTTGACATTTTATGGGTGAAAATTATTATCTGAAGGTATTTCAGTGAGCAGTCAAACTCAAATTGCTGTAACAAGTTTATTTCAGTAAAGACATAATTTCATTTAAAAATGCAGCCTTTGTTCTTTTAAAGACACTAACCATCAAGTATACTGCCTTTCCCCCTCTGTTACCCACTAGTATGCAAATATACCCTCCTCTTAGCTAAATTGTAGTTTCTTATTTCCTTCTTACTTTATGAAACTTACTCTGTACATTTCTAAACCCCCTCTCCTGCTCCTGATACTTTCATTGTCAGTGTTAGTATTAATGCCACCTATGACATATCGCGTAAAGTTCTACAGGCATAATAACTAGTTAGAAATGTTCATCCTTTCCTCACTCTTTTGTATAACTATTGTCAAACTTTATACCTCAAGTATATGCTTCTCAAACTACTACATAGGCAAAACCCTCACTCATGTTTCTCTTTTTGTTGTTAGTTCCTTCTGTGCTAACCTAAAGCTATTTTGAATTTAATCATTTTTTTAGCGTTTTGTCTCTTTGCTCCTTGAAGCTAGTTTTTACTAAAAAGTCTATACCTTTACTGTAATTGCATTTTTTAACATGTACTATTTTTATGTAATAGTTTGCTGTTTTGATTTCTTTTGATCTGTATTCTTGCTACATTAGTTTAATTTTGGAGCTTATCTCCCTGGGCCTCTACTGAAAATGGACATGTATCCAGTTAGACTAGCCCAGTCAACAAATGTAAAATAAAATAAAAAAAAAAAAATAAATAAAAACGTTAGTAATGCATGGCTTAAGGGGTTACAATGTTGTGATAATGTGCACAGAATTCAGTTCTGTTGTACTATTCTTACAGATAAAATGAGTTTAAATTACAGAATATACAGCAAGCAGGAAACATTGTGCTTACAGACTTACATAAGCCTTAATGAGTGTAGTTGACATATCCACAGATAAATTTTGCTTAATTGGGTGTCAACAGTATCTGTGTTCAGAAGGTCAAAGTCAAGCAGGAAAGAAAAAGAAAATGTTGTACTCACTTGACTGGATGCTCGAAATAAATAAATATGCTATCAAAACAGCACTGAAATTTAACTCAGATGTGTTTGAAACTGTACACGTGACCAGAAACTGTGGTTGATATGTTGTTATAAAGCAAAGGAAATATAGTGGTGACATTATTTATACTCTAATTGTCTGGGAACTGCTTCTGCCTATATGCTGTGGCTGCTGTGTGAAAGAAATCTGTACATTGAGAAGAAACAAGTACTGGTACATTTTGAGGAAGACGTGACAAATCAGATAAGGTGTGTACTTTGTGATATAATACTTAAATCAAACTGAAAGAAGTTACAGTGTCGTAAATGGTGCAAAAACAATGCATAAGAACTGAAAGCAAATTGAGTTGCTGATCAAAGTAATGACACTTGTGCCTGTATGAAGTAATAGGCAGTTGAAGGTGCACTAAACAGTAAAAATCTAATATGGAATATTAGTTAGGTTTTATTAGTTGAATAACTGTAATTGCCCTAATAAGATAAAAATATATATAAAAGCAGGCAGCAATGGTTGTTTTAAAAGTAAAAGTGTTAATACACAGCAGAGGGGAGACTGTTGATGAAGCAAAGCCAAGTGTCACAGTAGCACAGGTATGAGAGTGTGTTTTGTGCAAACTTCATAGAGCCAAAGCTAACAATGTAGATGTACCTACAGTATGAAATGAAACAAAGCCGGGTGCTGCTAACCGACTGTGTGTATCCAAAGGTGCTACTAGCATGCAAAGATTACGCAGTCAGCTTACTGAAGTGAGTATGACAGAAAAGAATACTGAAGTTCCCAGAGAATGTGATGCAAAGCTGTTTGAGGGACAGCCGGCACAGATTAATATACTTAGTGTATGGTTTAAAAAATAAATCATATCATTTGGAAGCAGAAAAGAAAAAAAATCTTGATTAAAAAAAAATAAATAAAAATTAATTTGAAATCTGTGTGGCTGCTGAGATCTTATAAGATGGTTAAGAGAAGAATGTGAAGAATTGCAAACTGACTTTGAGATACTAAAAACTGACTAAATGAAAACATTAAAGAAATGCAAAATTTGTGAGTAAGTAGTGCTCTTGACAGCATTCAAGAATGTTAAAACTACCTGACTTAGATTATGGTTGATAAAAGGGCCTAAATATATGCTAATAGACTGAGTGGGGTTTCAAAGAAAGTTGACCTCTTTATGGCAGGAAATTTTAGATGCAAAGCAATATAGAAAGCAGCTGCCAGGGGTGTTTTTGCTGAGACAGATGTGAAAAATTAAAACAGATGATGTTTGAAATGTTCATACAAATGGAAGCACTATTAAAAGAAAAGTGGGACACATAGAAAGTATGATGGCTGATTCTCAAAAAGATCAGAAATGCTTGATAGCTGGCTTTATGCAGTGGGACAGAATAATAGATGAAAAGTTAGAAATATTATTTAAAGGAGTGTTTAAACAAGGAGTTGCAGGTGTGCATAAGCAATCTGATACCCTTAATGAAAGTCTTTTTCAACTTACTAAACAAGTTTGGGATATAAAGAAACTTGTGGATCGAATGGTGTATGAACTATGGTGGATAAAGGAAATTAATTGCAGTGAATGGCAAAAATACAGGATGACAATATAAAGGTGGTGGATGTGGAGTTTGTGTACAGTCCTGGTACACATTTACAAACACCACATTTTCTAATGAACAATAGTGTGTCTTTAACCAAGAGATGTGTTAACAAAATGATGACCTGCAGGGGAACAAGGATAAATCACAACAAGTTGTGAGTTTGGTAAAAGTTGTGACTGAAAAGAGGAATGACCTACAGGTAACAAAGGAAATGTATGATTTTATGTAGAGCATGGCACAACATATACAAAAAAGCAAGGTGTTCAGGATTGGGGGCTTTAGTATGGATAGGGGGTCCAACAAAGAAGTGAATGTGTGAAGAGCACTTGTCTTACTGTAAAGTTAATGAATGGCATAATGTGGAAAGGGAGATTATAGCAGGAGTAGACGAGATGTATGAGGGCCACACGACCCAAAGACAAGTAAATTAAATGTATCATGTAGAAAAGGAGATTATAGCAGGAGTAGAAGCGATGTGTGAGGGCCACACGACCTGAAGACAAGTAAATGAAATGTATCATGTAGAAAAGGAGATTATAGCAGGAGTAGAAGCGATGTGTGAGGGCCACACGACCTGAAGACAAGTAAATGAAATGTATCATGTAGAAAAGGAGACTATAGCAGGAGTAGAAGCGATGTGTGAGGGTCACATGACCTGAAGCCAAGTTAAGAAATGCATGGAATGAAAAGGCAATCCACAGTAAAAGTAAATGAGATGAATGAAGGTGAATATAAAAAGAGACAAAAAAGTTCATTGGAGAACCCCTGCTGTAGCGCACAAAATGTTAAATAGTTGTTAATACAAATGAAAGGAAGTAACATTGTAAAGAATATTCAAAATGTAAGTGCGTTAAAAATAAGCAAATTTATAATTCTCTAAAGAACCTTGTCAGAGTGTGGGTTCAGACAATGCAGCAACTAGAAAAGTGTGATACAAGGCACACTCAAAGACTACAGTAAGCAAAGACACATGTAAATGGAAATATAGAATGCAGTAAAACAAAGACAGTGATAAAAGAAAGTGCCAAAGGAACAGTGTAGAACTAGCAGTGTCAGTGCTGGTGTAAGCATTTGGAGTCCCCCAGAAAATATCACGCTGGGGCCCCTAGACACTTCAGTCTAAGTTTCACATTGTCACTGCCACCCCACCTAAGCGACATTTTAATTCATGATGCAGAGTTTTAGGAGTAGTACACATATAGTCTGCCTTAAGTGTAGGCCCACTAGCCAAGCATCTAAGGCACCACTCTAGCAGGGGCACTTCTCTGGTATTTATTTATTTTTTTTGTAGTAAATAAATGGTTTCTTTACTACAATAAATAAATAAATACCAAAAAGGAACCCCTGCTAGAGCAGTGAGGGAGGTGCCCTAGGGATGAAGTCCTGTAGCTTTTATCTTTCTATTTGTTGAACTCCTGTTCCTACTGCCCATGACCCCCAAAGACAATGAATCAGGTAGGTCATAGGTAGAAGAGAGGAAGAAATAAAAAAAATTCAAAAGTGAAAGTCTGGAAAAAGAGAAGATTGGTAATGGTGTGTGTGTGTGTGTGTGTGTGTGTGTGTGTGTGTGTGTGTGTGTGTGTGTGTGTGTGTGTGTGTGTGTGTGTGTGTGAGATATAATGTATTTTATATTGTCACTGGCAGACAACCAAGTCTTTAGGATAGCTGGGTGGTGGTTAGTCCTCAGCTGTCCCTGGTTTTACAAAACATGCCTGTTTTATCACCTGCGATAACAGGCATTTCAGATTCACACTCCATATCCTTCAGAAAATGTATGCTACTACAATACCAGTTCTAACAATGTTCTAAGTATATAAGAACAGTACTGAAAATCTGTCCCAGATTTTGTCCCCATCCAATTATTTTTGACATTGTCCAGGTTTTTTGTGCTAAACGATTATCCTGGTAAACCCTCGAGGATTATACTCAGTCAAAAAATTCCAGACATTGTAATTCTGTGTTTCTATAAAGAAAATTTTTGTCATTTCCAAATCTGTTATTCTACATAAAATGGTGTTCTATCTTTGGGAGAATATGGCTATAATGGCTGCTTTTTGCCCATTATTCTGAATTTGGAGGATTACTATGATTTTTGTAAGATTAACGTGTAATATTTCAGCATGTAGCTACTGTTTCCATGGAACAAAGGAGAAATACAGTCCATGGATGTCATGTTTGATTATGACCACTGTATGCAGGTGTGAGCTGTCTGTAGAAATGTAGAAAGTAACTGACTCCCTTGTTTACTTGGTTTGAAGAATTGCTGCCTGACTTTGCTGGAATGTTGCAGTACAACTGTCATTTATGTGTAACTGCTTGTAATTTATTTAATGTGTAGTCACTGCTTCAATGGAACAAAGCTGAAATACAAGACATAACTTACTATAAACATCTTTTACCATTTTCACGCTGGTTTGGAATTGGCTTTGACTGACTCATGGCGAGAGACGAATGTATGCAGTAAGGGGACTGCTGTTGCCCTCCTCACAGCACCCCCTTCATATACAGTTTGTTACTTTTAGATACATGGCAATCATGTCCTTCCCCACACATAGACCCATAAGTGTAATGGCAATGCTGATGATATCTGTGCTCGAAAGTGAAATAAATAATAACCAGCTTGCTACTCTTACATTACAACATATATACATACAAGCATAAGCCAGAACAATGCTAGTTTTACATTTATTTCAACAAATAATAATACATTGTACAGCACTGGTAGTTATACATCAGATTAGCCACTGTTGTATTTATTTGAAATAAAAAAAATGCATGTTTTCTTTACACATGCTTAGGTTCATAGGTTCATAGACAAATACTAGTCTATTGGCCTGGAGGCTGTTATAAGCCTAGCTAAGAATTTTGCCCATGTTCCCACAAAGTCAGCACTTGTTTCCCCTGTCCAGCAGGGACACAGGTGGAATCCCAGTGGTGTATTTTCTGCTTCCCATCCAGTCATCCAGGTTCCTCTTAAAGAGGGCTAGTGAGGTACTCTGCTTGACATGGAGAGAGAGTCTGTTCCTCAGATGGTGGAGTCTTTGGGACACAAATCTATCCTGCCAACAATTTCTATTAATCTCACAGTTCCTTCTTCATGAGAACTTTTATTTACCTCACTGAGGTGGAGTAACACATGCCTGTCACTCTTCCTTAATTTACAAAAAGTCTCTGATTTTGCCTCATAATTTTACTCTTGTCTCTCATAACAAAAAAGTTAGATTTGCTGGTAAATCACTAATAATTGCAGAGAGTCAATAAAAACAGACATCAGAGTTTTATAATTCTGACTGTGCAGAAAAATTATGTTGATGCATAATATTTAATTCAATTAACTTTTTTAAGTGAATTAGACTACTATTTAAAATGTGTTCCTGTTTCTGACCCTTTATTCTGCTGTTATTTTTGGCTTTGCACAGACTTCTTGAGCAAAGAGGTTGGGAGTTATAGTATATGGTGTTCTGCTAGCATTTATAAAACCCCTTGATAAAGAAAACCATCCCCAAAGACTGTAGAACTATCACTTCTTCAAATCCAAGGTAAGCGCAGGGATTGATCATTCTGGGCTGTTGATGTCTAGTGCTTACCTTGCTCATGTTCATTTACTAATTATCAGCTTTGTCCTAACAGGGTTACATCACAACCCTGTTTCAGATAAAGAGAGTAATCAGAAAATGAATATTTCTTCCTCTTCATTTTCCCCAACCACCAACAGTTTGTTTTTAGGGCTCCCATACAGTCAATTGCAGTTGTTGTGTATGCAATACTGGGGAATCTATGCTCATAGAACCAAGATTTTGACAAGTCAATTTAATAACCTTTCTAAATTCCTACACCAGTAAGTCAATTTCAGATGTGTGAACTCATATGCGCACCACTGATTGAGGTAAAAAACAGGAAATTAAAAATAAGCCTCTTTCTTTTTCAACCAATTACTGCATGGTATTTACCTGAATTTAAGACTTTAAAAAGTATTGTTGGTCATTTCCTCAATTCACTGTGCTCACAGGTAGCTACAATAGGCCACTGATAAATGACTGTCTTGTGATTATACTAAATGTGTTAGTACAAAAACAATTTAGGAATGTTCTTTTCTGTTTTGTGGCTACCCATATAGGTGGCCCCTACTTTCTCTTCCTTGCTGTCTACCTATATAGGTGGCCCCTTCTTTCTCTTGCTTGCTGTCTACCCATATAGGTGGCCCCTTCTTTCTCTTCCTTGCTGTCTATCCATATAGGTGGCCCCTTCTTTTTCTTCCTTGCTGTCTACCCATATAGGTGGCCCCTTCTTTCTCTTCCTTGCTGTCTACCCATATAGGTGGCCCCTTCTTTCTCTTCCTTGCTGTCTACCTATATAGGTGGCCCCTTCTTCTTCGCCCTTCTCTCTACCCATATAAGTGACCCCTTCTTTCTCGCCCTTGCTGTCTACCCATATAAGTGGCCCTTTCTTCCTCGCCCTTGCTGTCTGTAGTTCCCCTGTTTGTATGCTTGAAACTGGACTTTTCATCCTTTTTTAGACATGTCATTATCCTTCCTTACCGGGGTTCATTTTCTTAGCCTGTGTTATCTGAACCTGAGTGGCTATAGATCTGAATGCATTGTACAATTGCATGTGTGATGAATATTTATTGTTGTTTCTCAGGTGGCACAACTAGAGACCCTGCTATGCATTCCAAATTGTCCAACAATCAGAATGCTTACAAGGCCTTTGCAGCATAGTGTTATACAAGGGGAAAATATGAATGCTGTCATTCTCTTTCTTAGGATAGTCACATTGTAATATTCTATAAATGTTTAAGACTAGGGACTTGTATGTCTCATATTGTACCCATTGTCCTAAATGAATGACATATTTGTGTCAAGAGTCACCATCCCATTTCCCACCTCTTTGTAACAATTAAAATAAGTGCTCATTTCTAGGGTTACTCTCTTGTGATAAACAAATAAATGTCTATACACAGGGTTACCTCCATATTTAAAAACATGTTCATGCATATGGTTACCCCTCAGGTCCTGGTCGTAAGGCAAATAAATACTAAATTGTACATGTGTAGTGCAAACCCTTTTTAATTACTCACAGACAAAATAAAGTGTTTTTGTCTAGGATAACCATAGACCTGTGCATTACTCCATGCAATGTAAAGGGTCTGTGGAAGACTGATATTTGTGATGCACTGAAACACTTAAGCATATCTTGCTTTCACTCTATACACCATGACACTTCTTCAATGAGCAGTCTATACAGATTACTTTTCTTTTGGTTCAAGAAAGGATAGTACTTGACTTAATTTCAGGCATGCATATTCAACACAGCAAAACCAGGATAACCCGGGTGGAGAGGGGGGATTACATAAACAGCTATAAACACAGAGCCGTCTAAGGCTGGCCTTTTTTGGTGCAACTAGGGAACTATTTTTATTTGAGGTAGGAGTGCCATGACAGCTGGAACTAAAGAAATAAGTTGTTTGCCTTAAAATTATATAGCTGTCCACAGTACTTCACATTCTAATATCCTTTTTGATTGCATGTATTGTTGAGCATGAAATAACATAATGATTATTAGCATATAGCTGGGCCTTAAAATATGGTTTAGATCAGTTGGTGTACAGCTACTATACCTTTTAATTTGATGAGGTATTTCTGAACTATAAACTCACAACTCTGCTGTTTTTGTATCATAACAACTCATATTAGAATTAGGCCACACAGTACATTTTTATGAACCCCTGCCTATGTTTTTTTTTTGTAATGTGCTTGTTTCTGTCTAGTAAGCTAGCACAGTAATTAAAACATTTTTTTTGTATTTACTTATTTTTGTTCGGCTTTGTATTATTATTTTATTAGTAGTATTACTATTATCAGTGGCATTCGAAAGACATGCATGAATGGACGTGCCTTCGCTGAAGGTTGGGTGTCGGGCTGGCAACTATGCACCATAAAAATCTACTGCCAATCATTAGCAGACCGGAGTTCCACTGTGGCAACACCTAAATGGGAAAAGCCAAAAAGGCAAACAACAACAACTATTATCATTATCATAACCATTGTTGTTTTTGCTGCTTCCTGTAAATCACCCACTTATGCTGAACATTGGCCGACTGCACAGGGGCAAAAAATACTTACTAAACAAATATAATGATGAAAAATGTTTCTATGTCCACAAATTTTTCAATTCTGCTAGGCATGGTTTGTTCTCATACTATATTACTAAGGCCTAAAACATCTTACCTATATCCATCAAGTCAATACCCTCCCTCCTGTCATTTCAAAACCATTATGAAAGACTTCCTAGCCAAAATCTGTCTCTGTTCTTATTCAACCCCAGGTTAAACTATATTCTTAAATGTGAATAAGCACCAATTTACGTTACAGCTCCTTAGTCCCCCTCTTTACTGACTTCCAAACTGAATCAATTTCTCCCCCTGACTCTCTAACTATGAAATGACACCACTTTTTTCTCTCACGTCCGATTGCAGCTCCTGTTCATATTATACTAACTTACCTTTAATTTGTCTAAATTGGCTACAATTTCTCTAAGTATTAAATTCTCATCTGTTTTTAACCATTGTTGTCAGACTATGTCTAATTCGGCATAGTTAACTCATCTGTAGATTTTTGTATTATTTTTGAAACTTGTAAAATTATTGTTCTTAAGGGTTTTTGTGATACTTTGGAGCTTTTCTGTTCATGCTTCCTCTGAAAATGGGCATCTACCCAGTTGGAGTTTCCCAGTAATCAGATATGAGTAGATAAATAAATGCTATAAACAAGGCTGTCAACTGTGCATCTTAAGGCAGACATGATTCTGCTGCTGAAGCCAAGACCACCAGGCTATGTTTCTTTTGCTAAATGTTGTTTAATATTGAGTATACCAGTACAAGTCTGCATTGTTTCTAGATGACATTAGTGATCTGCATTAAATTTAAATTACTTATTTTCTTTTTCTAGCAGTAGAAAAGAAAAACAGACTAGTTTTAAGCTTCGGCTTACTTTTGAGGTAAAATTCTAGTGTATTGCTATTGGTTGGTATGCTCTATTGAACTTTCTGTTGTTGTTTTACATTGTTATAAAAGAGGTCTTTTTTGTTGCTGTTTTAAACACTTTATTGAATTATCACTTGTAATGTAGGCAAATTTACATTTATATAAAAGTAATCAAACTGTATTAACAAGTTCACGTTCTAGCCGTTTTCCATTATTATAAGCATGACTGCAGACTGTGACCAGCTTAAACTGGATATAACTCTGCTTGTGAAGCCATGCCTTTCAGGCTGTGTATTTTGCTCCAGTTTACTTAATACTGAGTAGGCTTACTTACAGCACACCATTTCTATCTGATGCCTTGAATTTGAATTCCGTTTTTCCTGGTGGCTGAAGAGTGAGTTAGACTAGTCCTATACTTGTGATTATCACTGAGGTGACTAAATTATAGTCTGTTGTCACTGGTTGTTATGCTGTAAAGCCCCTAAGCCCATAATAGTAGTCTCTGATAGGAAACTTCTGATACTGTGAAAAATATGCCTTTTAGTAAAAGAAAAGAAAAGAAAAAAACAGATAAACTGTTATTGTTCTTAAAAGAACAATACTTTCTGAGTGATGAATCATTTCTGAGTGGTGGAATTCCCAATGGGAACTTATCTGCCAAAAATGAAGCTTTTAGACAACTGCTGCTCCTGTGAAGACAGAGAGATGCTTCTTCTCAACATGGCAAGAAAGTACTAAAGAAAGCTGACTAATGATTACCCTCCTGGGGATTAGCCGATCACCATTCTGAGTGAAGGAGAGGGAGTGGGAGGATGGGGAAAAGCTTTTTGAAGCAGGCTGTTTGTTGTTTCCTAGGCTGGAGCAACCCATACTGCCGAATGGCTACTTACGCATTGGGAAAGATGAACATCTATTCACTGAACATTAATGACTCAGTGGTAAATGCACCAAATCATGTTAACCTAGATTGCTTATCCTTTATTTAATCAAGGTTTACATTTTATACCAGCTCTATATGTTTCTCGTCACCAGGCAATGCTTGAGCTGAAGCAATTTTGTAGGACAGTGTATTTGATAAAAAAATAATTGCACTAATAATGAATGTATATCTGGTTCTAATTGCTTTAGTTCCATTTGGTATAAGAATTCTGAATCTCAAACACAATACTCACATGCAGTTAGAGGATCTGAAATTCCATTTATGGAAGATTTATTTCTGGAATATTCAAGACTTTCACATCTGTACAGTGATAATATTTCTGCAGAAGGCAATCTGTGCTTAACTTTAAAAATTAGATTGATGTTACTATTTTCAGAGATGATAAGTATGGGTCGCTTGTGACCTTAAATGATTTCATATACACCTGGAGGTACATAACAACAATGTATCAAACAAGTACTTTTTAAAGCAGATTATTGATTTTTACAATACTGGAAATATCCAGGGGTTATTATTAAAACACTTATGGATGAACTTGTACTAGTTTATCCAAAAAGGCAATATTTTTATATCCTCCCAATGACAGATAAAATAGACACTCATCATCTGCTTGACCAATTGTGACTTGCTTATGCACTCTGACTGAATCAGTTTCCATGTTTTTGTGAAAAAAAAAAAATCAGTCCCTTGCCACTTAGTATTGGATCACGGAAACAACAGTATTCCTCCAGTTAACCATTGAATTGTACATAGTGTCAAGCTGGTACCTGTATGCCTTTAATGTATGTTTTTTTATACACTAATATCTCACAGTTTGGAGGCCTGAAGGCCCTTAAATACTGGTTGGATATTAGTGGCTTATACAATTTTGAAATTTAAGATTTGTTAATATAGTTAACACCATTGTTTTTGAATGCTATTTCATACCGCTTAACCTCTTAGTGGAAGAAATCTGGACAAAGTCATAAATAATGGCAGGGGGCAAAGGCCCCAAAATAGGGAAAATTTTTAAACCTTTCTCAAACAAGCTTAGAGAGTTGATATCATGACATGTTTTGCATTAGCATGAATTTTCTGAAGGATATGAAGTCTAAAACTCAAATATCTACTATTATTTTATGACTTCAATCCTCAATGATTTGCCAGAAAACTGCAATTTTATGAGAAACAGACCAAAAATATGTGGTGAAAATCTTGACATTCTGTGAAAATCTGGACAGTTGAGAAGTATGTGCTATTTGCAGCCTAAGGGAACAGGTATGGTGGTAGTATATGCCCTTTTGTATGCAGATCTCTTCATGTGATTGTGATTGTGAAAGGGGATTGTGTAAGTCCAATTATTACTGATACGTTGGTTAACAAGGCTCTATCTAAAGATAAAAACACTACCTCCATAGGACCAGATGGTGTCCCAGGCTGTGTCATACGCGAGCTCCAAAAGGAATTAACCCTGCATCTTAATACCCTGTTCAGTCTCAGCCTCTCCACAGGATATGTGCCCATAGAATGGCGCACGGTAACAGTGGTCCCGCTACACAAGGGTGGGGCCACAACTGACCCTGGGAACTACCGACCAATAAGCCTGACCAGTCTGATCTGTAAGGCTATGGAGCAAATCATTATGGAACTCATAAATGGAGAGATTGGGACCCTCCAGTCGCTGGACCCCACAAGGTTCGGCTTCGTCAAGGGCAGATCATGCCTCCTGAACCTGGTGGATTTCTTTGAGACAGTTACTCAGGCTATAGATAAGGGAAATGAGGTACACACAGCTTACCTTGACCTTGCTAAAGCATTTGACACTATTCCCCATTCAGGTATTATTGATAAGCTCACCAGCCTGGGCATAAACCTTTACGTCACAAGATGGATCGCAAATTGGCTCTCAGACAGATCCCATAAAGTAAGAGTAGTGGGATCTATGTCCGAATCTAGACCAGTAACGAGTGGTGTGCCTCAGGGCTCTGTCCTGGGGCCCCTCCTGTTTGGCATATACTTCTCAGAAGTACAGGCAAGCACGGAAGGGCTGTGGCTGACTAAGTTTGCAGACGACTGCAAATTGGGTGCTATAACAGAGTCTCCTACCGACATGGAGATCCTCCAGAAGGGCCTAAATGAGACTGATGCATGGTGTCAAAGCCATGGTCTCAAGCTAAATGCAAAAAAAATGTGTAGTAATCCCCTTTGGAAAAAACAGAGTACCTGCAAACTACAACATAGGAGGTAATCCCCTGAAATCTGAAGAAGAAATAAGGGATCTAGGGACCCAAGTAGATAGTCAGCTTTCCTTTGATAACCATGTTGCCAAAGTGGTTAGAAAATCCTTCTATGTGACCCATCTGATCACGAAAGGGTTCGCATCAAGATCTAAGGATGTAATGGTGCCCCTCTACTCTTCCCTCATCAGACCCATTATTGAGTACAATGCACCAATTGGAATGCACCTGGCTAGACATCTCCAGCAGCTGGAGAGACCACAGAGGTACCTAACCAAGAGGATTACTGGCCTCAAACAGTTGCCCTATGCAGCACGATTGAAAAAGCTAAGACTGTTCTCTGTTGCATACCGCTTTCTCAGAGGTGATCTCTGTCTAACGTACAGAGCCATGTCCAACCCAGAATTGTTGAACATGCTCCATCTTAGCAAAACCAAATCTACTCGAGCTACACGCTCTAGGGATATAAACCTCAACACAACAATGAATAGAACATGCTGGAGGGATAGATTCCCTTCGCAGAGACTTCCCTTACTATGGAACAGGGTCCCGATCTATATAAGACAGAGCCCCTCACTATCACTCTTCAAGAGGAACCTTGATGAGTGGATGGGTAACAGAAAGTTCACACCGGGGATCACACCAACAGCACTACTAGATATGGGCCAAGGGTACTATCTGCTAGTACAAGAGTCTAGGGAACTACAAAAGAGGCGGTGAATACCGCACAATGTGGCTGCTCTAATATATGCCTTCGGGCAGATAGCCCAGTACCAACCTATGAACCTATGTTTCTTACCTTTTTTTGATAATATTTGTCTTTTTGAAGTAGAGTGTATCTCTTTTTTACCCATTTCGATATTTGTCAGAGAGACCTTGACGATTGCTGGGCAGAATGGAAAGGGGATTATCAAAAACTTTGTAGGTTTACTTTAATAAAAATAAATCTGGTTTTGGAATTTATTTTGAATGGTTTTGTCATGAAAGGAGATACTGCCAGCACAGCTATTTGGAATTTTATAAATAATTGTATGTCATGGTGAATATCAAAATGATTTGCATAAGATGCTTCTGTTACAACTGCATTAAAATGTATGTTATATGCATATCAAACTTGTTTGTACAGACGTGTGTTGAAAATGGATTGCAACATGCTTGTGTTTAAAATGGATCCACAGTGTGCCCTACTGGAAAAGAACAGAAATGTACATGCACTATTATACCTGTGTAAATGTATATATTTTATAAGTGGAAACTAGGATACAGGAGGTTAACTTCAGCCTAGTAAATTTCAGAAAAATAGCTGGAATTAAATTACTTTATACCAGCAAGAAGACACAATGTCTAAAACTAGGGGCATTTCTGCATTGTCTTGGAAGTGTTTTATTGTTTTATGATTTCCAGTATTCACCAAATATCTGAGGAAAAGCCCTTGTCTATTTATTTTCACAGGTAGATGCTAAATACTGCCATATTCCAGCAGTGAGGGTTTCATCTGGGATAGAGTCAGATGACAAGAAATGATGTTATTCTGCAAGCTATCCCAGCAGTAATATTTGAGATATTAATTTGAGAACTCTCTGAGAGAGACACAGCATTCTGTATTTTGTCTTTGACCTGACAACATCAGCTGGAAGACCCATTCACCACATCTGCCTTGCTCTGTAGTAAGTTCTTAGGTTGTAGTAATTCTCTTAGATATAGTCAGGAAATAGCTAAGCTTATATTTTTCTTTCTTTATTTGAGACTGTCCAGCAATGTTGTTTTAAATATTTCCTGTGATTTTGAACTCTGATGTTACTGTAAATATATATTTAGTATTTTCTTGTTGTTCCATTATTTATTATTAAATATATTTAAACATTTCATTATGGCTGATCTGTCTAGAGATATTTAAGTTCTGAGAGTACTTGCATATTTATTTGGTGACACTGTGGGCCACTCCTAATACCCTTGATCTTGGTCAAACTACCATTTGTATTAATAGTAACATTACACAGTAAGATTGGACACCCTTTATTAAGGGCCTTAAAGTAGCTGATAAGGAGCTGGCTAGTGACAGATATAACTACCTTATATTCTTGGCAAAAGGGGGCATAGCTAGTAAATCTGGGTCAGTTTTTCCCAGGTGTGTGTGTGTGTGTGTGTGTGTGTGTGTGTGTGTGTGTGTGTGTGTGTGCGTGTGTGCATAAATCAACCTCAAAGTGCGTGCATGTGTGTGTGTCAGCTACTTTGTCAGGGACGCAAAATGCTGGTTGGACAGAGAGGGTTCTGGAAGCCTTAGCCTGGCCACTCAGCTGAGATCTCAACTCTATAGCTGTACCACGGAGGTGTTTTACTGGGGATCTGGAGAAACAGTGTAAAACCAGCCCTGGACTGATTGTGGTCTCTGTGTGCTCTTAAGGTATCCTCTTAAGGGAAATTGCACTTGATGCAGAGAGCTGCATCTGATAATAGTGTGTGTGTACCTTGTCATTTTCTCAGTGTACATCCCCCACTGGTGCCAGTGGTGAGGATTTCAATGGTGTGGCATCACAGTCTTCAACATACATTTTTAGATATTATGATTATTAAGGTTTGGAATGGTACACTGAAAATGGATCTATATTGTATGTCCTTTAGTAAAATTTCTTTACTAAGTCCTAAGAGCCATCACTCAGGCCACATAATGAGGAAAATTCCCAAATCTTTGTTTACTAAACAGAATATTTATTACTGACTTTGTATATCATATATTTGCTGATGATTTATAACAATGATTATTGGACAGAGGATATCCCATCAATATAATCCATGGTTTAGACAGGTGGTAGATGGAATGGATAGAAATTATTTATTGCAATGTTAATCTCATGAGTCTCAGTTTTATGATTATGGTCTTAGTTTTGTCACTGCATATTGACATAATATATGTCATGTATGTAATATTATAAATAGGCATTGGTGATTTCATGTAGTGACCATAACTTATCTAAGTTTAAACCATCTAAATGCAAATATGGTTACTGATACAGTAAAAACTTTGGTCAGTATTAGGGGAAAGAAATGTGGCACTTGTGAAAAATCTACTGAATCAATACGCAAAAAAGGTTGATACACCTATGAGCCTACAGGAGTGGTAACTGTGCACATTGTAACAGAAGTAGGAAAGGACATTATTTTTCTATAAGTAGTACAAAAAAACTTTGATATTAGGCACTATGTTACCTGCACCACAAAAAAGGTTTATTTATTTTCTGCTCAATACATGCTGTGAAGAAATTAAACACTATCATCTTTGTCCTTGTACATAATTTCAGATTAACCTGTGTATTATTTCCCAGCATGTCTAGCTATGATATTGTAAATAAGTTCTTACATGTTGATTTATAATCTGTTTGTATAGAATGCTTTAAAGACTTGGACAGTGTCCCTTTACATTTCTAACTGTGCATGTTTGTGAAGAAGATTCTAAATGCAGACTGTCTCAAAATCAGCTGATCCACAGATGATGTCATTGGAATGTTGACAGTTGCTATGTGTTACTGTCAGAGCTGAAAGACAGGAAGGAAGTTTAGTAAAAATGTTGTTTGTAGATTTTCAAAATATGGAATTAAATTAGAACTGGAACAATTGTGACAGTTAAGCAAGTCTATAAAAAAGCATGCTGAAGAAAGCTGAAGTCAGTTGTCAGTTGTTGCCAGTTAGCCGGTTGTAGCTGCCAGTTGTTCTCAATTGTACTGTGCAGTGGATACCCAAAAAGGACTCTCCAAGAACTGTAAGCCTGTCTTTGCTTTGTTGTAATAATTTAGTTTAGATCCAGGACAGCGTTCTTTAGTCAGATAAGAATTTATAACTAATCAGTTAGAGTTTTTCTAAATATTGGATTTTATCCTTCAGTACTGCTGTTGCTTGTTATATTGTTAAGAAGTACACGAGTATAGTTTTTTTGCAGTTTAAAGAGTATTAATGATTTTCTTTAGATAGTTTTCTTACGGGCTCTATACCTGACAAAAAAAAATTGCAAATCCATCTCACTCGAGAACTGAATATTATTATTGAAAAGTAGATTTTATTTCCATTTGACAATTCTATTAACATTTTTTTCCTGGACATCTCCTATCTTGGTAGCAATCACTTCAAATGGAAAGAATTCAGCGTTATAAGCATTAATGTGAAAACATCTTTGACCAACATTTAAGGCATCATTAAGGCCTGCCATTTCTTTTACTGCAAAGATAGTACTAGTTGTCTCTTTTAACCAAGCTGTTTAGCTTCCAGTCTTCCAGCATGACTACAAAAATGCAGTGTAGTACATCTTCCACACATTAAATGTTCATAGATTGTTGAGATATAAGCCAGAAGAGTTTATTATTTCAGAAAATCAAATTAGCTATTTGTGCCACTCAAAAATGAAGGGAGGGGCCTCGTATCTTAAGCAAATCTGTCCTATCATATTTTTACTTGTAATGCTAAATTCAGCAAAACAGATAAGGCCCTATTAGAATGCACTTTTATAAATCACTATACACTTGAAGCTTACTCTAAGATGTAGGGCAATTTTTGTCACATTCACAGTACTGGAGAATCTGTGACTGTCCACCTCATAGGAGTAGCCAAGTACTCCTTGGGATTCTACCCAAATGTTGCGATTTACTGTGATGTTTCTCAAGTAAATGTAGCTGTTGGATATACTCACCACAGCAATAGATCTTCAAGAAGGCACTGCAATAAGATCTGTACTCTGCTATAGTGAATATCACTATAGTTATGATCAATGTGCTGGCTGGGACTGGTTGGCAAATTTTTTTTTCACAGACGAAGAAAGCCAGTGTAATAATTTGGTGTGGATGCTAAGTGCTGTTCCTTATTCAGTATGTTGAAATTACACTGAATAAGTTACCTTGTTATAGGTTCATAGGTTAGTACTAGGCAATCCGCCCTAGGGGCTATACAAGCCTAGCCATAACAATTCCTTGGATATTTCTTACCACAATATTTACTTCCCTGGACCCCTGTCTAGCAGAGTGACTGACATGATCCCCGGGGTGAATTTTCTATCTCCCATCCAATCATCAAGGTTTCTTTTGAAGAGGGTCAAGGAGGTGCTCTGCTTGACATGTATGGGCAGTCTATTCCAGAGTATGGGGAGTCTCTGGGTCAGGAACCTATCCCTCCAGCATGTTTTGTTCATTGTGATGACAAGGTTTAGATCCCTGGAGTGTGTAGCTCTGACGGATTGTGATTTCTTTAAGTGGAGTATGTCCAACAGCTCAGGGTTTGACATGGCCTTGTATGTTAAGCAGAGATCGCCTCTGAGTAGATGATATGCCACACAGTATAGCTGGAGTTTTTTTAGACGGTCAGCATATGGCATCTGCTTTAGGCCTGTGATTCTTTTAGTGAGGTATTTCTGCGGCCTTTCCAGCTGTTGCCGATGTCTTGTGAGGTACATACCAAACAGGGCATTATACTCTGTAATGAGTCTAATGAGGGATGAGTACAGTGGCACAATGACCTCCTTTTTCCTGGATGAAAAGCCCTTAGTGATGAGGTGTGCCACATAGAAGGATTTCCTGACTGTTGTGGCGATGTAATTATCAAACATGAGACCACTATCCACCTGTGTCCCTAAGTCTCTCATCACACTTTCTGTGTTTAGTGTACTGCCATCTATGTGGTAATTCATAGGTACATGGTTTTCTTAAAGGGGATAACTATACATTTCTTGGCATTAAGCTTTAGCCCATGGCTCTGGCACCAAGCATCTGTTTCTCTAAGGCCCTTTTGTAGAATATCCACATCATTTGGGGATTCAATAATGGCTCCCAGTTTGCAGTCATCTGTGAACTTTGTTAGCCAGAGTACCTTAGTGTTGGCCTGTACTTCAGAGAAGTAGATGCCAAACAAGAGCGGTCCCAGGAGTGAACCCTGAGGTACTCCACTTGTCACTTGTCTGGTCAGTAAGCCAGTTGGCAATCCATCGAGTGAAGTAGGGATTTATACCCAGTTTAGTAAGTTTATCTATGATTCCAGAGTGGGGGATGATGTCAAAGGCATTCTTTCACTTGATAACCAGGTAATTAGGCTTGTCCATGAAATATTATCAGCCTCAATGGCAAGAGTAAATACAACACACACAGGTAGTTTAGTATACTAGCTAGCCAACCTGTTTCCTGAAGAAGCCAGGCTGTCCTGTAGACACAAAGAGGATATGCACACTCCACACAGATAGTTTCCAAAAGTCACAACTGACCACAGGTGATAGAGATGAGAGGCAGATGATAACACTGAGACTCTGTGTTCCTTAGTACTGGAGAGACAGGAGGAACATTTTTTTGTTCATTCGCCGGTAAGAATGCATGAATGTGCACATGGGATGCACTGTTATGAGTGAAAATATTTATTCATATTAATAGTAGAAAACAGCAAAAGTAGTATACAAGTATGGCTGGTGGGTTAAAGCCCAAGAAGGATATAAAGCATGACCTGAGCAATTATATGGGCATTGTTGCTGTCCTGAGAAAGCACAGACAGAGACATTGCTATAACCAGCTAGTATACATTGAAGGTTATCTTGCCAGATAAAGATGAAGCAGCCTTGAAAAGCCTTTTATTTATTTTCTAACAGTACATTGATGTTGACCTCTGCACAGTTCTGGCAGGAGGTTTTATCCTTATCTTTATTTATTCCTGTAGGTCAGATAGGTTCACAGGTAAGTACTAGGCTAGCTGGCCTTGTGGGCCATTTTAAGCCTAGCTATTTTCACATTTTGTGCTTAAATTTACCTAAATTAACCTATTTCATTTGGTTAGAGATTGGCCTTACCCTTCCCATGATTAATAATTATATATTGCACTAATGAGAATAACTGGGATTATACCAGAGAAACTTTGAAGGGACCTATGCATGGGCAAAGCATTTAGGAGCTGCCTCTGTCCAAGGGGCAGTCTGGTAACCATTTTAAATACTGAGACCTACTAGAGAGAGAGAGAGAGAGAGAGAGTCCCGAAACATGGATACTGAATGACCAAAGTATTGGACTTCTATATACTAAGCTTGAGATGCCATTTCTAAAAATATTCCCTTTTCTCCGAGACATGGCAATCTCAGAGATGGTATATACAAGTTCAGGGGTGTGGGGGGATTATTGAGATTAGCTTTTCTGCTGTGTTTTTGGTGGGGTTTTTTTTGGATTCAGTAGGGAACCGGGCAGTCATGGGGAAAAATTTCTGTTTCCATCCATAGGTCCAAGTTGTGCTTATATACAGACAGGGATTAACTTTGTTGTATGTGGATGGGGAGTCTGTTCCAAAACAGTGGTATCCTCTGTGATATATATGTGTCCCTCAAAACTGTTCTTTTGATGTTGCAGAATGTTTAACCTCCCACCTTGAGGTGCTAATTCATCAGATATATAGGATGCGTTTCTTACTGGCTTGTCCATGCTCTCTAGGTTACTGTTTTCTCTTAGTATATTCATACTGCTCATCTAAACACCACTTCCCCACCCATTCTCACAATCTGGAGACCACTCCACCCATTCTCACAATCTGAAGACCACTCCCCTATCCATTCTCACAGTACAGAGAAATCAATAAGCTGAAATGACTGGTCTCCATAGGCAATCTTCATAGAAAGGTGAATCATTCTTTCTGGTATTTTATAAGGTACAGACTTGATGAAGTAATAAAGTCTAATAAAGAATGATCGCTGCCATGTATACGTGTGTGAAGCCTTTTTATCTTGTATACTCATTCATTTCAGGCAACTTGTCAACCTTTTTGATAATAAGAAGGATTTACCACAAGAAAAATACTATTTTGCTACACAGTAAGCCGTTTTCCATTGTGTGTCATTGTCTGTCTGTGTTCATTTTGCTCTTGAATTAACTAAAAAAACTATATCCTGACAACGACAGGCAAATTCCACTACTGTACCATTAAGAAAATTTAAATTAATGCTAATAACAGCCAGTTATTGTGTGGGTCATACTGTGCTCTCCTTATAACTACTGGGATTTCTGAATGAGTACAATGCACAGGATTCCATACTCAGTTAATATGCTTTATTATACTCAAATCCTAATACTTTACCAATGAATTATTATTGTATACCAAGATTAGGATGGTGTATCCTTTACCATATCACCCCTACTGTAATCACTTTGTAAAAGTTTTGGTATTAAAACAGTCTACATGAAAGAAAAATTCACTCCATTAGACATATTCAATACAGACTACAACTAACCGTATCCCAAACAACCACAGTCTAATACTCAAAGCACAAACATTCATTCTCATACACACACTTCAAAATAAACACATACATATACCTAATTCTGCCGTGCATTTAAGAGTACAATAATATTAAAAGAACTAAAATATGCTAACTACTTCTTAACATTCACTAGTGAAAAGGAAACTAAACACAGCCACACATACATCACTCAAATCAAAATAAAGACCATTATTTACTCTGTGTGTGTGTGTGTGGGGGGGGGGGGGATTCACCCTCTACAAACACTAGCATATTTATATATACAAACCCCTTGGGTACACAGACGCCAACAAAGTGAATACTCCACTGTGTTCCTATAGTCAACAACATGGCATACATATATATATATATATATATATATAATATAATATATATATATGTATATATATATATATATATATATATATATATACATATATACATACATACAAATGTTTCAAGCAAGGGCATTAAAGCCCTTTTATCATGCCAATATGTCAAAACACTTGTTCTCATAGTAAATGCCCAGGCTGTTCTTAAAAATATCTAAACTAGTACTTGCTTTAATGTAATTTGGTAGTCTGTTCTAAGCATCAGCTACTCTGTCAGAGAACCAATTAGTTCA
Source organism: Protopterus annectens (assembly GCF_019279795.1). Classification (NCBI taxonomy): domain Eukaryota; kingdom Metazoa; phylum Chordata; order Ceratodontiformes; family Protopteridae; genus Protopterus; species Protopterus annectens. The sequence continues at coordinate 1,487,243,772 of NC_056731.1, read as the reverse complement.
CTTCTCATTCCTATACAATCTTCTACATAGGGTGTCTGATGATTCTCTAGTACTTTTTGATAACCCCAAACATTTCCACAGGTAGTTGTCCCTAAATGCTATTGAATAAGATCTCTTCTTAAATATCTGTAAGAGGCACTGTACAAGTTCAGATATTTTAGTCTTTCATAATAACTTAGATTTTCACATCCATGGATGCCCGTAGTATATTCCGCTGTACTCTTTCCAGTTTATTCATGCTTGTTTTCCTATAGTGTTTCCATATTGTTATTCAATACTCAAGTTTGGGTCTAACGTAACTAACAAATCTCACAACAACGTCTGACGCAAATGATTACCGGGAAATTGCCCTTTCCCCAATAAACAGTGATCTCGGAGTTGGTATATTGAATAAAGCAGCCTCTTACGAAGCCATTCCTAACAGTGTAGTTTGTTTATGTCACACGCTACACTCACCAGGAAGGCTGACCAAAACATTTCGGAACCCCAAATTTCAACATTTGGAAGTTCCGATTACATGAACGGTCGATCAAATTATGTCGAGTATCTTGTACTCAACATTTTGATCACTCGTTCATGTAATATAGACCCCAAATCTCATATGCTTCGTTTTTGATGTATTTATCAACATATATATATATATATATATATATATATATATATATATACAGATATGTATATATATATATATATATATATATATATATATATATATATAAATATATATACATATACATATATATATATATATATATATATACATATACATATATATATATATATATGTGTGTGTGTGTGTGTGTGTGTGTGTGTCTGTGTGCATGTGTATGTGTGTGTATATGGGTTCCTTTCAGCGATCTGATAGGAATCCATATACACACACATATACACACATATATATGGGTTCCTATCAGATCACTGAAAGCTCATTTCACCGAAACTCATTTCACTGAAACCAAATTGCTGAAAACGAATTTCGCCAAAAACTCATTTCACCGAAAATAGTACAGGCAGTGTATATGCCCTTTCATTCACTGTAGTGCAACCATGGATTTAGAATATATAAGTAGGTGTGGTGTGGGGGGCGTAGCCCCCACCACCTAATGTTGTTAAAAACTACTAACTTACCTAGTTAATAGAAACTGGACAGTATAAAACTAAGCTAGGTGGGGGGCTATACCCCCACCCCCCACTTATATATAGTAACTCCAGGGTCACACTACAGTGGGGAAAAGGGCATATACACTGCCTGTAGTATTTTTGGTGAAATGAGTTTTCAGCGATTTGGTCTTGCTGAAATGAGTTTCGATGAAATGAGCTTTCGGCGATCTGATAGGAACCCGTGTATATATATGTGTGTATGCGTGTGTTTGCATGTGTGGGTTTGTGTGAGACCTATTTGAATTCATTTCGTGGAGCAAACAAGGGAAGAAAACGGAGTTGGAATGGGGCAGCACAGGGCTACTCTCAAGAGCCACGTACATACCAAAGGACTAACAAACGGGGTAAATGGGACTAGTAGAGCTAATTTGTGTTCTACATGTGAGTATGTGGTTAATCTATCTGGTATGGAGCTGTCTGAGGCTCACATATCCGTATTAACTAAAGGTTTAAAATATATACCAACTGTCCTTCCCCGCTTGCATGTTTTAAAGAGTGATATATTTCGTTTTATACGAAAGATAAAGCTGGCGCACTTTTTTTCTTTAGAAATGGTAACGAATAAGGAAGCTACTGAAGTTGATGTATGTAGTAGTAGCTCTAATGATAGCTTCTATTCTTGTTGTTCGGGGGAAGATGATGAGTATAATGCCTATTGTAAATTGAACACTGATAATATTAAAGTTAAAAGTGATTTTGTTCCATTTTGCAATAATGAGAGTATACAGTGCTTAGATAAATCATTAAATCATAATGTTCAAATAATTTATGATAAATTTATAGGTCAAAAGAAAAAAAGTATTGTATATAATTTGAACAAAACAGAATGGCATGCATTAAGTGAATTAAGTAGGAATACACAAACGGTATTTAAACCCACGGATAAAGGTGGGAAGTTAGTTATGATGCACTATACACAGTATTTATCTATGTGTTACAAACATCTGAAAGATAATAGTGTATATCAATGTATAGATATAACTGAATATAATATAGCCCAAAAAATGTATTATGAGTTGTTAGAAAAAGGCAAAAGATTACATTATTTTTCGGCTAAAGATGTTACAGATAAACTGGCTATAAAAAATCCTAGAATGCCATGTTTTTATTGTTTGCCAAAAATTCATAAGGATTTATTGAATCCACCAGGACGGCCCATTGTTTCGGCTAGTGGGGGTTTTTTGAATAATATTTCTTGTTTGTTACATGAAGTTTTAATACCACTAGTAATAAAATTGCCATCTTATGTTAAAGATGTTTTTGAATTTCTGACAAAAGTTTATCAGACTATATGGGATGAGGAAATGTTTTTTGTAGTGGTAGATGTAGTAAGTCTCTATACTAGTATTAAACATCATGATGGTATTAGAGCTATGAAATATTTTCTAGGTGAAAGTCCTATGGCTGAATATATTACAGAATTAATGATGATGTGCCTTCAAAATAATATATTTGAATTTGATGGTCAGTTATATAGGCAACAACAAGGAACAGCTATGGGGGCTCCATTTGCCCCTTGCTATGCGAATATATTTATGGGCTTATTTGAGCATGAATATATTTATACTAATCAATTTTTTCGCACATATGTAATACAGTATTATAGATATATAGACAATCTTATTTTTATTTGTAAAGGTGGTTATGAGTTAGTGGATCAATTTATTACTCAAATTAATGCCAATAATATAGGAATAAGATTTGATGGATTACAAAAAGGCATAAAAGTACATTTTTTGGATGTAGAATTAATAGGGGACAGTCACCAACGGAAGGTAATTTCTGAAATATATAGGAAATTCCCTAATAGTAACAATATATTACATGGTGAAAGTTTTCACCCAGGGCACACCATGAAATCTATTCCATATACAGAATTTAATAGAATTAATAGATTATGTAGTGATAAAAGAGATAGAAATGTTGAACTGGAAGATAGTTTTTTGAGATTTAAAGAGAGAGGATATGATGAAATATATTTGAGAGAGAGTTTAAATAAAGTATTAAATAGTAAGTTGGCCAAATGTGGTTGGATATGGTATAACAACAACAAAAAAAGGGAGCAGGATAAAAATATTTATTTTACGACTACTTACTCAGTAATATCTGATGAAATTATAGATATGATCAAATCCAGTTGGAATATTATAAACAAAGAAGTAGATTGTTTACAGTATAAGAAGTTATTATTTTCTTTTAACAGGGGAAGAAATATTAAAGATTTTATTGTACATAGTAGGTTTCATAGACCAAAATTGGAAATAATGGGAAGAATAAAAGAAAAAGGTACAGTAATATGTGGGAGATGTAGTATTTGTAGTTTTGTTACTCAAAAGTTTGATAAAATTAATAATAAGAATTTTGAAACTAATGAAAGTTTTACTTGTAATAGCCAAAAAGTCATATATTCAATTAAATGTACTTGTAATAAATTCTACATAGGGGAAACGAAAAGAAGTTTCGCTTGTAGAATAAAAGAACATATAAGGGATGTTAAAAATTATAAACTATCTAGTCCTATAGCTGTACATTTTAATGAAGTGCATAATGGAAGTTTGGAGTGTTTTCAGGCTACAATTTTAGATAATGTGATATGTAACAAGTGTATGACAGATGAACAGGTCAAACAATTGCTAAGAAAAAAAGAAGCATTTTTGATTTTAAAATTTAATACTATGTTTCCTGTGGGCTTGAATCAAGAATGCTTCTGGAAAAGTTTTGTATAGTTGTGTCAAAGTGAGTTTTATGTTTTAATAAGGTTTAGTTAACAATGTAATATAAGTCATTAACTTATTATTCAATTAAGTATTGGTGTATATAAACTGAGAGTTTTTTCCCATTTGATGTACTCTGTTAAAGGCTTGTTGGCCGAGGCGCTAGAGATATTTTTTACTGCTGTCTGGTGAATAAATTTCCTTCTTTGGAATTGCTGGATTGCTGCTGTGGTTTTTACTATATTCGCTACATTTGGTTGCTGTGGTTTATCAAGTCTGACAGGAGTATCTATACCTTCAATGTGTACAGGAGGTCCAATCCCTCTTCCTATAAAATGGATGGCGAGAGAGACAGAAATAGTGGAAGCAACACAGAAAGAGAAATGTGTGCATCTCTGGCCAAAAAAAAAGGAAGCACCATGGAAGGACACACCAACAGGGGCATGTGCAGTATGACACTGAGGAATTAAAGATATTGTCCTACCCAGTAGTAAAATAAAGGACTGAAGATACACCAAGGCTTGGGCCTGAAGGGGGTAAAGGCAATTATCAAAGATGTTTCCTCAAACTTTCTTTAACAGAAAAGGACTACAATAAGATATTAATTTCTTTTATGAGACTTTTTGAATTGACATGGTTTAATATTGCAAGAAGTTTCATTATTAATTTTGAAATGGGTAAATTACTGTAAATAAAATATGCTTGAGATGTAAAGCAGAGTCTGCAGTGTTTACTAATATTACTATCTGTTTATCTATCACTCTATACATGTGTTCTTGTGTGTGTGTGTGTGTGTGTGTGTTTGTGTGTGTGTGTGTGTGTATATATATATATATATATATATATATACACACACACACACACACACACACACACACACACACACACACACACACACACACACACACACACACACACATATAGAATGATATATAGATAGGTAGATAGGCAGATAGATCAATAGACAGACAGATAGATAAAGGTAGATAGATAAAGATAGATATCTGTGTGTGTGCAATTTTTCCTGTCCATTCTGTGCATGGGGAAGGCATTTCTGGAAAGCACACTCCTTCTTTTGGATAGCATTCCCTTAAAGTATTCTTGCTTAAATATTCAACCTTTCAAGTATTCTGCAGTTGTCTCCCGTCACATGGGATACTAGCGCTTACAAAGAACTAAGAAGTATGAAATGAATCAATTGCCTACCTGCAGATTAATATATTATCTTTATTAAATAACTTAATTTTGTTGATTTCTTGATTGATCAGTATGAAAGGTATTTGCAATCTTCCTAAATCAAAACAATCTGTGGGTGGAAAGAAAGAAAGGAAGAAAGAAAGAAAGAAAGAAAGAAAGAAAGAAAGAAAGAAAGAAAGAAAGAAAGAAAATGATATTCTCTCCTGACTTAGGTCTGCCTGTATTACTGTACTCACAGCTGCAGATGTACCTTTTTTAGATGATTTCCAGCAGAGCTTTTATCCGCTAATTCTAGCCCATTTAATTCTATACTATTTTTAAATTACAATTATATGTATAGAAGTGCTTATAAAAGCCACTTGTACTATATCATCTTTATACCTGTATTTTACTGTAATAAGCTATTGAAGTCATGCCCTTGACAAATATGTAATGATATGGCAGCTTACTTTTGCTGCCCTTTTCTGTACAGCAAATTCATTAGTAGTTTTTCTAATCATTAGGTGTCATATCAGGTGCAAAAGCCAACATATCCTTACTACATATTTTATATGTTCCAGATTCTTTATAATTTTGGAATTTATCCATATTCTGACACACTTTAGAGTGCTTTAGAAATTTATTCAAGGATACGAGTTTGATGCCCAAATGGGCACAGAAATAAGTATATGTGGAGCACATACATTTCCTAAACTTATAAAATCTGGGTTCAGTATTTTGTGTGTGTGCGTGTGTGTGTGTGTCTCATGCTCCCTCTCATTTCTCTCTCTCTAAATACATATAAATATACATACACATACACGGAGACATATAGAGACACACAGAAATTAAAAAGCATAATAATGTAGTAGCAGTAAGGACAAGCCATCTTTAGAGACTTTATTAAAGATTAAAGAGGATGCAAGGTAGGTTTACAGCCAGCATTCCAAGAAGTTATGTGCCTACCTTTGTTTGCTATTCTTACTGAATATGAAGTTGTGGTTTATAACAGATAAAAACTTCCTAAAAGAATACAAGAATAGCAATACAGCAAAACAATGTGCTATAAAGGATTCATCCTGGAACTCTTAATGAAACACAGTGAGATATATGAATATGTCAGCCTCTCTCTCTCTCTCTATATATATATATATATATATATATATATATATATACATGTATGTGTGTGTGTGCATGCGGGTGTGTGTGTATGTATATTTCAGGTTGTCTGTGGCAAATAAGTCGGCCATGTATAAGAAAATAAGTGACATAATTAAGGGTAAGTGAGATAGATTCAGGACATTGTAAAACAAATAAATTAGCATGAAGGAAAGGACTGTCCTATTCCCAGAAGGCAGAGTATGACAGGATTAAGGGAAAATGGATCCTGAGTGAGACTGTTTTTAAATTTAAGAATAGTCTCTGCAGAAGTAATTTACATATGCATTCTTTTGATCATAGCTTTTTTTCACTAAAATGAAACAATATGAAAATGCATGAGCTGGACAGCATTGCCTTATTTTTTTCACATTTATATATATATTACATCATTTACTGATATCAATTTTAAACTGAAAATTTAAAAGTAAGCATACGTATTGTTTTATAAGCAGAGCTATATCACAGTTTAAAATTAAATTTTCTAATTGTATAGAAAATAGTTGCACTAAAATTTCATTTTTCTGAGTTTCTGAAGTGTGAATTGTTAGCTTGCCTAGAGGAGTAGAAACATTGTTACTTGATGTACTGATTGAGACCTTCTTACAACAATTGGATCGCAAGACAATTTACCAAGGACATGGTGATCTATTGGCCAAGTTTCACATCAGAAAAAAGTATTTATCCCTGGGATTCAATAACGCCTACAGTAAATGTACACTAAGCGTACACTGTTCTGAGTGAATAGACAACACATACATAACTCACACCTTCTTCCACCTGGTGCTGCGGTAGCGTTGTCGCCTCACAGTAAGATGCTGTCCGGTTCGATTCTCAGCATCTGAGCGTCTTCTGCGTGGAGACATGCGTGAATGGGCGTACCTTCGTTGAAGGTTGTCCGGCAGAGCTGGCAACTCGGTACGTAAAAATCAACTGCCAATCATTAGCAGACAGGAATTCGCTGTGGCGACCCCTAACCGGGAAAAGCCGAAAGACACAACAACTATTGATATTCTTGCAGCTTTAAATATTGACAAGGATCCATAAAGGTTACCACAAAGTGTAGACTAAATTTACACATATTATAAACTTTCTGAGTGGCTAGAAAGCAGGAGTGATATAAATGTTCTTGAATACATATCTTGTACACTTAGTGTACATTTAATGCATTATTTATTGAATATGGATTTTATTTATTTATGCATATTTGTAAAATGGGGAAATATGACTGGAGAAAGTCCTTTTCCAGCAGAGCCAGTGGAGAAAAGCTTTACAAACTTTTAGTGTATACAAATATACATTAAACTATACTGAAATAGATGAATACTAATTATACAAAAGGAATCAAGATTTAAATCTAGTCAGAAGGAAATTTTACTTAAGGAATGTCTGCCCAAGTACTTATTAGTTAACAACTATTGTAATAACTAAGGTGTCTAAAGAGTATAATGTTTAGAAAAAAATAGGGAAGAAGGAAGAGGAGGAAACAGGTGATAAGGTGTTAAGGAACTGAAAGGTGTGGTTGAAATAGGTAGACCCAAACATCTTTCTTATAAAAAAGAGTAGAGGTAGATGTTGGAAGACTAACTTGGCACTGAGCCTGAGTACAACAAGGAATCATTCAGGCACTGCTAGAGCCCAAGTTTAAAACCCATTTTAGTTGATCTGCGTGTTTTAATGAGAATTGGATGACATTATTAAGTTCAGGGACAATTAGATTATATTGAGTCTCATGAACAATTCTTTGATTTGATAGTGATTATAAATTTTTGCCTAGAACTTGATTTCTATAGAGGTGGTGAATAATGCTTCAGGATGTTCTTTAGTGGGGGCTAAGATTTTGGTTTATAGATTATATTACAGGCAGTAAGTGGCTGTGAATAAGTTAGGTAATGTGGTAGTTCAAGCCAGTTTAATTAGGTAGTGTGGTAGTTCAAGCAAGTTTAATTAGGTAGTGTGGTAGTTCAAGTCAGTATAGTTGCTTTAAAGCCAGATTGTGAGCTCTGTAAGAATGGATGACAGTGAATTTTGCAATTTTATTGTAGGATGTATTTATTTTCATTATTTTGGGTAAGTCTAGTGAAATAACTGTCATTACGCAATTCTCCGTTTATTAGCTGGTGGGGAGAACTTTAAAGTAATTAGTTATAAGTATAATCTCCATAGAGACATAACCATGTGTATTTTCTGTACTCTTGCAAACATTATATAAAATAAGGGTAAAGCATTATACAAGTCTAATAGGTGTAATTGATTAGCTCTAATCTTCTACTTTTAAAAAACTTTTAAGGGCCTGAAGTCCTAATTGTTGTGGAAGTGTAGTGTTTTGGTGTGCACTGCTGCTGGCAAAAAGATTAGTTGAGAGACTGAATAGCTGGAAGAATATGGTTGAAAGTGGTTAATTTAGAAGTTAAATAAAAATAGGCAAGTTGTGACTACAAAAGGCAGTCTGCAGTCCAGAAACATACATTTGTATTCAGTCACAGTATAGCTATTGTTTATAGCTAGCTAATTATTAGGGAGGCATCATTATTACCACACAGCAAATGTTGCATGTGATTCCTAAAGCTCCCTGTTTGTTACAGAAAGTGCAAAAAGGGTTGTATAAAAATTTGCAGGCCACTCTGTGGATTTGGATACTGCAAAGCTTATTAGCATGGGGAAGGATTAAAAAGTTATTCCGTTAGAAGAAAGGGCTACATGATTGAAGGTATAACATGCAGCCACTCTGCTGGCTATATTTCTACATTTGATAGAATTTAGTGCAGGTATTCATGATATAAGTGTCTGTTGCTACTCACAAATAATGCAATAAAAAATGTACCTTGTGTAAATGAATGCCTCCTTTGCCAAATATTTATGTGGTACCTAAAAGAGTTATACAGTGTAGCATCAATTGCATTACTCCAGATTACCATGCATTCTGAAGGATATGAAGTGTGAAACTCAAATGCTTGTCATTATTTAATGAATTTAATCCTCACCGATTTGCCACAAAATTCCAGAAAATCACAAATTTTATGAGGAAAAGACCAAAAACATTAGGCAAAAATCTGGACATTCTGTGAAAATCTGGACAGTTGAGAGGCATGATAACCTTTCAGAGCTTATTTCATCAACTAGGTACATACTGTTTGTGTATGTTGGGGGGGTAACTTTGATTTTGTGTATGAAATGGATGGAGAAATAGACTCCAAGGATGGTGTAATATATTTTGCATTTCTTACAGTATTTTTTTACTTTTGACCATATAAGTCTAAATATTTCAGTCTCACTTGTCAAAGGGTGAGTACCCTGAACTCATGAAAGCAAATCTAAAAGTATTAAGCAAAACTTTGGGCTGCACTGTTTGGCAAGTCATGTAATATATAAATAGTTCATTATGCATTGTTAGTTAATAAGGGTTCCTTTTATTTAATTACTTATTTTATGGTCTATGTGTAATACTGATTTTTTTATGTGAAGAGCAATACTTCTTTGGCAGGGTGTGTGATAGGATATGTCACTGAATACATAAATTTGTATGTCCATCAGTCAGTTTTATAAATGTGTTTCCTTCAAGCCGCTTGCATGTTGCTTCAACAGGTAAATGTTCATAGTGATTCTTTACTTATTGTAGAGTTATATTCCTAATATTTCACACTTGTTTTCCAGTTTGATTGTATTTCTGGTTTCAGCATAGCTGTGACCATATCAGAATGCATATCTACTTTGGTTTTATTTTCTGTTATCTCTTAATTTTTAAAGGTAAAGCATGCACATAATATAAAAAAATACCGTGTTTAGTGGTATGATACAAAATGATGTGAACTTTTTTGCAAAAGCATGAATGTGATAAGAGTGGAATTGATTTTCTCTGTATAGATGCAGACCAAGATTTATAAGCTTTGTAATAATGACAGAAAAATATTCATTCAGTTATAGTTCATTGGATTCTTGGTTACACAGCTTCTATCATACAATTGGTCTATAAGGATTTATAAGGACTACTGAAACTAAGTAAGTAAAAGGGAAACATCTGTGAAATAGGAAGTTTCCTATGGTAGCAATTTGAATATAATGGCTAAATATTTACTAGTCATTTTCACAATTGTGTTATGGCAATACCCCCCTCACCCTACACACACACCCCCACACACACACAAACACACACACACACACACACACACACACACACACACACACACACACACACACACACACACTTTTCAGGCATGTGTTATTGTACATGTGCATGTGCACATTGCACTGTCCTTCACAGAAAATGTAGCTTATATTGCAGTGAACAGGTACTAGGAAATGTCACATAGAGTCTGCATACTAGAAATTTCAAACAGGCTGTGTAGCATAAAGTATTTGTGAGCTAGCTGTAGTAATCTGATGTATAGGTACTCTACAGAAGTTGTGGTAATTGCTGTTGAGTTGTATATTTTTTAGATATAAAATTATCAGTAGTGTTGTACTGTACTAATTGTGTGAAAAGTATAGGTTCATAGATTAGTACTAGGCTAACTGCCCTTGCGAGACTTTTTAAGCCTAGCCAATTATCCCTTGTGAGACTCAAACCCTGTACCTTGTGTTTGTAAGGCAAACACCTTAACCATTAGGCCACCCTCCCCAATTTTATTAAAATTTCATCTGTGTATGTTAGAATTGATCTGTTTGCACTCATTGTTTCCTGTAACAAGCTGCATTACTTCATGTTGGAATGGAATTCTTAGTATGTTCTAAGCATTCTGGTTCTCTTTCCTTTGTATTCTGAACTGATCTTTGGATTTGCGAATGCTCTAATTCGCAGAGACAGCTGAATCAGGATTTCAGTATTGTCTTCTTTTGTCAAAGTTATTGACTTAACAAACTGTAGTTAAACCTGATACATCAGAGTATTTTATAGGGACCGCAGAGAAGAGAAAAGAAAATGCAGCCTACTTTCCCTGAAACAGTGAGCTAAAACATTCGTAATCTGCATAAGTACTATTTGCAGCTACTGATTATTTTTATTGACTTTCTAGTAGTTGGATTACAGTATCCTCTAGAAAGTGGATGGGACATAATTGTTTGTATTCAGTTAAAGGTACTCTGTTGTCAACCATCTGCTCAGAATATTTTCTTAAATTCAAATTCTTTAATTTAAAATTATTTACAAACTTGATTTCATAATGGATTTTTGTCAGTATTTATCAATGGACACTGATAGTTCTTGGTCAAGTTAGAATTGTCAGGATGCACCATCATTTAAGTCAAATATGTACCTTTTATTTGTAACAACAGAATAGTGCAACAGAAATAATGCCAGTATTTCAGCATTTCACAGCCAATTGACCATGAATTATAAATTGTCATGATTTGTAGGGTATGTACATTTTTAAAAAGGACAAAACCATTAATTTGGATTAAAATAGCAATGTATTTCTTGTGCATATGTATGTATGTGTGTATGTATATATATATATATATATATATATATATATATATATATATATATATATATATATATATATATGGGTCTGTCTACTTGATATGGTCGACAGTTCATATGATCGAAACTCATTTGGTCGATGGCTCATTTGGTCGACAACCAGCATTCAAGGCACTTAACAGGGATTTGCCCCCCTCCCCAAAGTTGTGCGACCCTGGAGTTGATATATATATATATATATATATATATATATATATATATATATATAGTTAGGGGGGGTGTGGGGGGCACAGCCCCACACACATATTCATTTAAAATGTTTAGTTTTTTGTTGTATTTTCATGTTTTAAACAACTATTAAACAAATATTATTGGGGGCTTTGCCCCCCCTCACCCCCCTAACTATATATATCAACTCCAGGGTCACACAACTTTAACATAAACATTAATTGGTTCAGAAGTAGAAATAGTGTTACAGATAGTAAATACAGTAACATATGCAGAATATATACATAGCAGGAATCTAGTTTGTTTGATTACTGTAATATATACATTAAAGCAGAATTCAATTAATTCAATCAGAGTGGTATGCACAGATATATTAATCAGTATTATTGTACCAGTATTAACAAGTATTGACCACTAATAATGATTATCAGAAATGAATGAGTACAGGAAAAATAGTACATGAAAATGGTAGTATATGAAAAGTGTACATACCAGTAATGCAGCTCAGTATAACATTATGATATCTTTATTAGATATATCCATCATAAATTCAGAATTCAGTGTTTCATGGCAGCAAAATAGTAACTCTTCCCAAACTCTTTTTACACTGGTTTGCAGTAGTCATGCATGACTGATATGGTTATATTATAAATCCACCGAAATAATAACTGCCTGGCAATAACAGTCAGTCTTCTTTATAAGGCATTAATGTAATGGCACTAGCCATACCTGGGTAGTGCAAAACATACATGCATACATAGATCTTTGTCTATAGCCTAATCCTAAATAACCTTTTGTTTAAAATGAAACCTAGTTTGCTTGTTTGCTGGTGGTCATTTTGAAGTAAAGGTCTTTCTGCATACCTAGCAGGGGCTGCCTCTTTGGTTTGTTTGGATATTTTGTACTCAGATGCATCTTCCTTCTCCTTTTACTCCTTGCACATCTTTGTATGTGCTATATATCTTTATATATCTGTGTTTATATATCTGTGTTTATATATATGTGTATATATATATATGTTTATATATATATATATATATATATATATATATATATATATATATATATATATATATATATATATATATACACACACACACACACACATGTGGTCTACTTCTAAATTTCAAACTATTAAAACATTGAATTTCTTATGGTCAGCACCATAAGATGGAAGTTTTGAAACTTTGAAATTTAAATAAAAAAATTTTGTTTTTTACATTTTTGCAGAGGAGATAACCTATCTGCACCCCCCACATCCCCTGCTTATTAAATATACCAACTCTGAGATTGCACCACATTGAGGAAAATGGTAAATATACCATTCTGTGCTGTACAGCGATCTCCATTTAAATAGTTCAAAGTTTCAAAATGTTGTGAAACTTCAAAATTTAGAAGTAGGTTTATATATATATATATATATATATAATCTATATTTATATATATATATATATATATATATATATATATATATATATATATATATATTATATACAGAGAGAGAGGCTTATAATAAATATGTGGGTTAAGGGCAGTAGGTCAATGAAAACAGATGGTCGACAGATGTGCGAGATGGACAATTGAACCTTCACCTTCTCCAGGGATTGTGCAGTCTCAAAGTTTGTATATACAACTAGCCGGGGGTGCAAGGGGTTTTCCCCTCAACAAAAACACCTGCATTTGGTTTACTCTGCTCTGAGGTCATCTTCCAACCACGTGCAGAATGTGTCTGTTTTTATTGCTTCAAACTTATAATGTCAGTATTCTGGATGCTGGTGTAGCTGGTCCTTTGATAAGCTGCCCAACATCCCTATCTGTGTGTGTGTGTGTGTGTGTGTGTGTGTGTGTGTGTGTGTGTGTGTGTGTGTGTGTGTGTGTGTGTGTGTGTACATACATGCATACATACATAGACCAGGTCAAAGAATGTAAAGCCAAAGGGAAGCCTACACGCTGGCTTGAGCAAGAAGGTGTTGGTAGTCCCTTTGCAGCAGATGAATTTCATTTGGTCATAGGTTCATAAATAAGTACTTGGTTAATTGCCCTTGTAGGCCATTTTAAGCCTAGCCAATTTCCATTTTGGTGCTCTTGTAGATTGGCCTTACTCATCCCATTGATGATAGTTATATATTACACCTAATGAGAATAACTGAGTGATAATGTGAGAGGATCCATGCATGAGATAAAATATTTAGAGATACTTCTGCCCATTAATTGTACAGGGGGTAGTCCTGGGGTAATTTTTCTGTTTCCCATCCTAGATCTAAGTTGTACATGCATATGGACAGAGATGAACTTTGTTTTATGTGGATGAAGCATCAGTTCCTGAGCAGCAGTATCCTCTGTGAGATATACCTGTTCTTCCAAACCATTCTATTGACAGAAGAGGTTTAGATCCCTATTCCCAGTATTTGTAATGCCATTTGACATGCTGATGTACAGAAAATCCATCAGTAATGGGTTGGAAGATGCCTTGTATGCCAGACACGGCTACCTTTTTAGCATGTAGGACACATTGTTTAGGCCCTGTATCCTATCTATATCAAGGATAGCTCAAAATGCCTTTTTCTTTAACGCATTTATTGAATGTGGATGTAAAATGATTGATGTTGATGACTCACCTGGAGATCAATGTGGCAATCAGAATGAAATAGCTTGAAGGTGAAGAAAGAGAGAAAGAGTGAGACAAGGAATGAGAAGAAAGAGTAAGACGGGTCTCACATGAAACAGAGCAGTTCACCCTTTGCCAAATGCATGTGAGTAAAATGTCAGAAAATCAAATCCTAGTTGCCACGGAAGTGCAAAATTGTTTCCTCTGAGCAAAGAAGATGATTTTCACAGTTTTATCTGGGTATTTAAACATGTGTAAAATCAGTACTAAGTAGGTTTTAATCTCTCTACCTATGGGTATGTCATTACATACAGCATCAATACTAAGTAGGGTTTAGTCCCTCTACCCAGAGGTAAGTCATTGCATGCAGCATCAGTAGTAATTAGGGTTTGGTCCCTCTACTCACAGGTAAGTCATTGTGTACAACATCGGTGCTAAGTAGAGTTTAGTCCCTCTACCCACCGGTAAGTCATTGCATATGGCATCAGTATAAGTAGGGTTTAGCCCTTCTACTTATGGGTAAGTCATTGGATATTGCAAGAAAATAAAAAAAATAACTTGAATGTCTTAATTATTTCAGAGTTAAAATGTTATTTACTAATTTTATAACGTAGTATATGAAGCTTAAAAGTGAATGTTTAGACACCATAGGAGAAGGGAAGAAGACACTGACAGTGAATTAATTGCAAAAGTAAGCACTTACAGGTGGGTGAGTGACTGTCAAATGACTGCTTTTGAAATGTTAGGTAAAATTATGAAAAGGCAGCAAGCACACAATAATTTGTCTAAGGATAAGTAAATATTTTTGACAGATCTGGAATATTTCACAACTGAAGAAATAGGTGGAGATGGTGACTTCTGGCTAACCAGCATGGCATATTTGCACTATACATTTCTATAAGGAAACACATTGGGCACTCTAAATCTTTTCAGTAGGTTCTATATGCTAAATTTGAATCCAGCCATTAGATTAGGTGTCATAAGCAAAGGAGGAAACCTGTGATACCAGTGTATGCACATCACTTGGGGATATATTTTCTCAGTGTAATCAGATGAGGTATGTAAGCTGTGGTGGTGCAGCGGTAGCATTGTTGCCTCACACCAAGAGGTTCCCCCATTTGATTCTTGGCTGGAGCACCTTCTGTGTGGAGTCCGCATGACCTCCTCACGGTTGAGTGGCATTCGAAAGACATGTGTAGAATGGGCTTCTTTGAAGGTTGGGCATTGAGCTGGCACCTTGGCACCTGTAAAAAATCTACTGCCAATCATTAGTGGACCGTTCTGCTGTGGTGACCCCTATCCAGGAAAAGCCAAAAGAAGAACAAAAACAACAATAATCAGTTGAGGTATGTATAATACAAGTGTCTGCAATTACAAAGCGAGGAACAGAAGTCTCAGGAGTTAGCTGGCAGAGGTGGCACCATGATAGTCATGGGTTATCTGGAGGTAACCATTGTTCCATCAAAAATGTTTCTGCAGCATTTCCTGGTGAAGGGAAATATGCTGCTTCTAAGATGGATATAACATAAGCCACATTAGATTTAATTGCTGTTAAGTTAACTGTTGTCATCTGTAACCTTTCCTGATGAAGGGGAATGATGCTATATCTAAGAGGGATACAGCATCAAATATTGGTATTGTTAATTTTGCAGCTGTTAAAAAAAGGATCACTATTTGCCTGGGCAGGCAGTCCAGTCCATTGGGAATCATGGAATGTACAACAAATTTAGATAACACTGGCAATGGTACCCTTGGAACTGAAAGGAGGCAAGTAAACTAACCAATGGCATAGTTTGATAATACCCAGCAAAATAAGAACATATTACAATTCAGTACATTATATTCATGCAGTTACATGCAGACAGGCATAGAAGCAAGGATGTATGTATGGGTGTATGAGTGAGACAATGCAATTTCCCCACCTCTAACAGAGGCTGGTGATATGACAACTTCAGGGAAAGAGATGGGTAGTAACAGCAGGCCTGAAGCTAAGCCTCACCTGTCAAAAGTCACTAAAAGTCATTTGGGTGGGGCTACTTCTATAAAAGAATTAATTGGCAATAGGAAGCTAAATTTGTGACAGAACTTTCAGAAGATACCAAACCTCCTCTGGAAGAGAAACTGAGAAGCATTCAAAAAAAGATTTGGGGCAGCCTGTGTTCTCAGATCCTACCACCATGTAGCCAAGAAAAAATCAAATTCTCAAGAATAAGGGGAGTGGTTATAATTAGTCAAGGGGTCATTGTATAGAAAGTACAATTTGGATAAAAAATATTACTCACATGCATTTGGTAAAGGACTCAAGAAGGAGAGATAAATAGAAAAAAATATATAGCAGTTGTTATTCTAAGGGCTTACTAACAGAAAATGAAAATTGTGATATCGGACTGCAGGACTACAGCCCCCCCCCCCTTGTGGTACAGTCCTACAGTACTAGGAATCCTCCATACAAAGTGAATCCGGACTGGAAGCCTTTCCAGTCTGGATTCAGGAAGAATGAAGCAGACTGCTGATTCCCCAGAAGTCTATGTGGTGCTAACTGTATAGACTGGAAGGGGATTGGACTGCAGAGTCAGCAGTCTTGGAAAAAGCCAAGAAACCAGACATCTGCATTCCAAGCCAAGAACCTGAAGTGTGCATTCCGGCATGAACACAGAAGAGGAGAAAGCTGAATGAAGCTGTCAGCTTATTTATTACAGGAGAAACAACAGATTTTTTTTTACTGCAGAAGAAAGCTGTGGATTTATTTATTGCAGGGGCTAAGTATGAAGACTGAAATAGAAACAAAGTGCAAGCATAGATTTATTGCAGGAGAAACTGTGGAGTACAGGTACAGAGAAGTGGTGTATGTGTAAAACAGACCTCTTCATATCTGGTGGTGGGTAGAGAATACCTCAGGCTTGAACCCTGTACCTTAGAGTCAGGTAGCAAGAGCCTGAATTCCCTACCCACCACCATCTGTGATAACTCTGCAGACTTTTGCCTCATATTTTTCTTCTGTTCCTCATAAAATTTGTGGTTTCTGGAATGGATGCAATTGAACAAACAGTTGCTGATGGTGCAGTGGTGCAGTGGTAGCATTGTTGCCTCACAGCTAGAGGTTCTCTGGTTTGATTCTTCCCTGGGGTGCCTTCTGTGTGGACTCTGCATGTCCTCCCTGTGTTTGTATGGGTTGGCTCTGGTGTTCTCACATGTGTATAGAGTGTTTCTCCCTGAGCCTCTGCTGAAAATTGCCTTTTGTTCGAAGTCAGACTTTCCTGGTTAACTAATGTTAAATAATAAGTGACAGTCAGACATTTCAATTTCAGACTTCATATTCTTCAGAAGGCACATGGTCACACAAAACTTTTTATTCTACCAATTTTCTAAGTTTATAAGATTAATATTTGAAATTTGTCCCTATGTTTGGGACTGTATACCCCCATTATTGGCTTTGTCCAGGTTTTTTGTGCTAAGAGGTTGACAGCTATGGTGAAAACTGACTTCACTAAATAGTAGCCATTTAAGTTTCAGTCTTCCTGTCTTTACAAAAACACCTGATTTGGCATAGTGGTATTTTGCTTTGACTGTTTTGCACGAGGTCCTGGGTTCAAGACATGCCAGTAAAATGTATGGTAGTAACACAGTATTTTATTCTAGCAATTTTCCAAGACTATACAAGCAATGTTTAAAATGTGTTCCTGGTTTTTGGGCTTTTGCCCCCCCCCCCAATAAATTTTGGCTTGTTCTATATTTCTTGTGCTGCAAAGTTGAGAGATACAGCTGAACATCTAGTAGATTTTACAAGGAACTGAGAGCTGCAGGGAAGAGAAGTTTAGTGCTACTTATGCTGAGTCGGCTTGGGTTGTTAATAGCATAGCAGGTAGTATACCTGCTTTTGATGCTGAAGGTTGTGGGTTCTACTCCCACAGTATGTAGATGCATTGCTGATACTGTACTGTTTTGTAAAGGGGGGTGGATGCTGCAGTCCTTTTTTGGTGAAGATATCTAGTAATTATGAACCTGTTATCAGTTTGCCATCCATCCCCTATTGCAATATTACTAGCTTATCTTTTTTAATTTAACATAGGCAATTTATTCCTCAAGGGCAACAGGTACTTTATTTGTAGATGAAACAATGAAATACAAAGTTGTTTGCTAGCAGCAACCTCTTCATTAGTTACATATCTCTTTAATGTGGAATTATTTAGATGACTTTGACTTCTTCAGAGATTGTGCATATTTACTGATACTGATGGATTGTAAACGTTTGAGTAGACTTTTATGATGGATATGTTCTGAATTGGGCGGTTTTGTCATTATTGGTGCATGCATTTTGTTTCACTGTTTACTGGAAAAATGTTCAAAACAATAAATTAAAATGCCCTCTAACAACTGTACTGTATTTTACAAGGAATATTATTTAATATAATCAGAAAGATGTATCAAAGAACACATGTATGTTTCATGTGCAAGGGGCCTATGATTTGAAAACAGCCCAAAGTTAATCTTTATCTGCCACTGGCAAAATATATTTTCCTTGAATGTGGGTTTCAATGCTGTTTCAATGAATGTGAGTTTCAAGGGCAGAGAAGTTTTAATGCTAAGTATTTTCATTGTGAAACTGCATTGCTTTGTTTAGCAGATTGTCTATTAGTGTTAGTGCTGTAAAATGCAAAATAAAACTTTCAAATGAAATCCAAATCATCACAGAAGTAAATCAGTATGCACATTACAGTGTTTATGGTAAATGGGGCAAAATAGCCAAGTAATGGGACATTGGAGTGGCTGCAGGGGGGAGGCTCCATTTGACAATGAGTTTGTGAGGGGGGAAGGGAGACAAACTCAAAGACTGCCCCGGCTGAACTATACCTCTCAACTGTCCAGATTTTTGCAGAATGAATACATTTTTGCTTTTTATTTTTGTTTTTTTTTTTCTCATAAAATGTGTGGTTGTCTGGCAAATCATTTAGGAATGACGTCACTAAATAATGACACAGCCTTCATAACCTTCAGAAAAATGCATGCTAAAGCAAGACCTGTTATTCTATCAACTAAGTTCATACAAGAGGAATTTTTTAGTACTGTTTGTATGTTCCCCCAATATATTTGGCCTTGCCCAGATTTCCTGCATTAAGAGGTTGAGAGGTACGTGCAAATAAATTGCTTTATATAATTAGGAATATCCAAACCTCTCAACTGTCCCTGATTTTGGCTCAAAATGTTGGTGTACCCCTAATAATCCCTCCGCAAAATTGCAATTTTGGAAGAAAATGGAGGGTTTACAATTATAAATAACTGTAATGATTAGAGTTATAGATTACTTTTATTTCAGAAATGCATGTACATTCTTTTATTTTGTCATCTGCTCAAGTTAACAGTTCTAATATTAAAAAAGTGTCCCTTCTTTGACAGGTTCCCAGCTGTATTGTGTGGCAATTTTATATTTTTGCATCACATTTTTGGTCTGTTTTTTTTCATAAAATTGTGGTTTTCTGGCAAATTAGTGGCAAATCAATAAAGATTGAAGTTAGGAAATAACGAGGGAAATTTGAGTTTCAGATTTCATACCTTTCAAAAAATTCATACTAATGCAAGACCTACTACTATTCTATTATCTTTGTAAGTTCATAAGAGCAATATTTAAAATTTGTCCTTATTTTTGGGCCTTTGTCCCACTTCTATGTATGGCTTTGTCCAGATTTCTTGCTCTGAGGTTGAGAGGTATGACAAATGTGTCAGACCCATCACCATCAGCCAGAGACACTTCAAATTGTGACATACTTGTTGCACCCCACTCCCCCATGTAGTGACTCTGGATGTGTCCAAGCAAGGCAAGGAGCAGTTATGCAGTGTAAGTGTGCAGAGTATCCCCAATCCAAGGTAGACACAAGTACTACAGTGGCTTTTAGTCTGTCCTTGATTTTGCAGAATGTTCAGGTTTTCTGTCATATTTTTATACTGTTGATTTATGCTTCTTACTATTTAGAAAAGACATGCTGTTGCAGTGCCCTATTGCTCTGTGTGTAAGTAGCAATGCTTTAATGACTATCAGGTAAGCTTGTCTGAGGTTATAAGATGCAAGTAAGCTTTAATAAGCATACTGTTAAAGATTTACCAACACTGAAAGCCTTTTTGTTGTTGCCATGTAGAGAATATTTACATAACTAGATAACATATAAGCCTTAGGTATTGAAATGCATATGACAAGTATTTGTAATAAAGGACAGTATTACAGTATTTTCGGAAGCTCATTACATTTGTTGGAGACTTGCAGTCATCTTTGCAGGCTTTATCCGTAAACTAAACAGAATGCCAATCTGTCATGTGTGGTCCATAACCTATGCAGTAATCCTTTAAGCAATTTATCTTGAGCTTGTTTCTTGTTTGCTGTTCATTTTTTACTTTGATCATGTTTTCCCCAGGAAACAAGTAGATAATTGTCAGGCAGCAGGTCTTTTTTGCATAAGAAACATTTTTACAAGTGAGGGTATCACAGAGATTGCTATTTTCAGCATGTTACTTGGTACGTTTATAAAGCTGAATATAAATTATAATTAGAACTGCAGTGCAAGGAGAAGTGGTTGGAGTTGACTGCTGCTTGTTTTGTTTTTGTTTTATACTTGATTTTGACTGGCATTCCCGTAATGTATTTAAAAAGTTATTTATTTTTTCATGCCTCACAACCTTTTTCTTTCCATCTAGATATTAAGTAAGCTGTCATGTAGCCAATGCATTGAAATATTTTTTTCTTCTACACCTCATTTTGCCTTGATCGGACATTTGTAATGATGGTTTGGCACCCAGGCAGACGTATTTAATTAAAGTTCCAGTTGTGTTTTTGAGCATAACCCTGCTCCTTTCTAGTTGACCACACCCCTTCCCATTGGCCCCACCCATTCAGCTGTCTCCTGCAGCCCCTCTTTGATTTGAAGTCACCAGCTGTCACTGCATAACAGCACCTACAGAAGTACAGAGATGGGGGCAGGGGAGACACTAGCCACCAGGGAATACTGTAAATTCGTGTTCCATAAAGGCACATGCACTGCTGTGGGGATCAGGGCCAACTTACAGGCAAGCATGGGGACTGTGGTGTGTCTGTGCATGTCATACCTCTCAATTTGTTAGCCCATGAAATCTGGACAAAGTCCCAAAAATAGGGACAGATTTTAAATATTGTTGTTATAAACATAGAGGGTAGTTAGAATAACAGGGTTTGTGTTAAAATGTATTTTCTAAAGGATATGAAGTCTGAAACTTAAATGTATGTCATTATTTAGTGATTTTATTCCTTACAGTATCCCAGTGAATTGGCAGAAGACCACACATTTTATGAGGAACAAAATGAAATTTTGAGGCAAAAATCTGGCATTCTGCGAAAATCTGGACAGATGAGAGGTATGGTGCATGTGTGTGTGTGTGTGTGTGTATGTGTGTGTGTGTGTGTGTGTGTGTGTGTGCACATGTGTGTACATGTATTTGTGTGTGTGTGTGTGTGCATGTGTGTGAGTGCATGTGTGTGTGTGTGTGTGTGTGTGTGTGTGTGTGTGTGTGTGTGTGTGTGTGTGTGTGTATGTGTGATAGTGTTTGATTCTGCACTCGTGCATGTGGGAGAATGAATGAGAAGAAAATTAACCAATAATTAATTTTTTCTTCATCTTGGCTAACATGACACTGAATCACAAAATACTTTGACGTGGGCCTTACTGCTCACATTACAACTTTTACTAAATCTTGGTTATGTAATTTTGCTTAAAGAATGTATTTTCCATTTGAATTGATAAAAGTAACTTATGAGCTAACTAACCAACTGACTAATTTACTAATTAAAAAGGTGAACAGAATGCGGAAATGTCATAAAAGAGAACTACATATGGTCTGTCTGCACATACTTAATCAAAAATAAAACATAATTTTGGAAGCTAATTTGTAGTCACAGTTGATAAATTAAATTGATTCATATATTTTGTCAGTTTATACATCTGTTTCTACTTTATTATTTTAGTATAAAAGCATGTTTTATACAAAATGAATACCAAATGTAAATTGTTACAGCAAGTATTCTGATATCAATAGCCAACACTGGTATTACTTCTATAAACAAGCTGTATATTCCATATACTACTGATTTTTTTTCTAGGAACTGAACATTCTGATGTAAAAATCGTTTAAATAATTGATACAGAGAGGGAGGGAAAAATGAACTTCAAATGATTGAGTTGATGTGAATGAACTTGGCCAAGAGGCTTCCTTAAAAGTATTTTAAAGTCATTAGAGCCAAATGAGGCACTTTTTGCCTCATCTGATAATTCCCTAGCAAGGTAAAGTAGTAGTTTTAAGGATAATTATAATTTATTGGACTTGTCACACAGCTCTAAGTTATGCTTCTTTTATTTGGTTTATTAAGTAGGAACAAAGACATTCTGTTATGCCTTTTGGATTTATAACAAGTATGATACTTGCTGTGTGTTAATTTTTCAGTAAATTTACAATTGCATCTGCTTAAGTGTTCTTTAAAAATTAAGCTTCCTATTAAACTTGTATTGCATTTCCATCTTTGCCAGTCAGATTTAGAATTAGAAAAGGAATGATATTGTCCACTTACTCATTGCCCAAAGGTATCTACATAATGTATTAACATTTCACAGTGGAAGGCTACACTTTTCATTTCAAATTTCATTAAGGTTGCAATAAAAAAAAATTAGAGTAATGTAGCAGCAGTTCAGTGCAATATCGCTTCCTACAAAGATGATTAGTAGAAACTATAAACTTAAGAACAGAATATTCTGCCTTTGCTTGAAGTCTTAGAAACAATATTAAAAAAAATGCAAATGTGCGTATTTGGAAAACAAACTTGTACACTGCTACTCGACACTCCACTGTATCTCTGAAATTTGGAGCACAAGAAATCTGGAAAAAGCCAAAATTTATTGGGGGGGACAAAAGCCCAAAAACCAGGGACACATTATAAACATTGCTTGTATAATGTTGGAAAGTTGCTACAATAAAATGTTGTGTTACCACCATATATTTCATTGCCAAGTCTTGAATCCAGGGGAACCCTGTGCAAAACAGTCAGAGCAACATACCACTATGCCAAATCAGCTGTTTTGTGAAAGAGAGAAAGACTGAAACTTAAATGACTACCATTTAGTGAATTCAGTTCTCATCATAGCTGTCAACCTCTTCGCACAAAACACCTGAACACAGCCAATAATGGGGGAATACAGCCCCCAAACATATTCAGCGAATTCAGTTCTCACCATACCTCTCAACCTCTTAGCAAAAAAACACATGGACAAAGCCAGTAATGGGGGAATACAGCCCCCAAACATATTCAGTGAATTCAGTTCTTACCAAAGCTCTCAACCTTAGCACAAAAAACCTGGACAAAGCCAATAATGGGGGAATACAGTCCCAAAAATTAGGACAAATTTCAAATATCCATGTTATAAACTTAGAAAATTGCTAGAATAAAAGGTCATGAAGTCTGAAATTCAAAGGCCTGTTATTTTTATTTAACATTTGTTAACCAGGAAAGTCTGACTTGGAACAAAAGCCAATTTTCAGCAGAGCAGGGAGAAACATATCTCTTTGTAAGATGGGAAGACATACAGACTTCACACAGAAAGCACCCCAGGCAAGAATCAAACCAGAGAATTTGTAGCTGTCAGGCAACAATGCAATTAGTGCACCACTGCACAACTGACTTTGCCAGCAACAACAAACATACAGAAACCACAGATTTTATGAGGAACTGAACAAATCTGATGCAAAAATCTGCAAACATTTTACAAATGGTGGTGGGTAGGGAATTCAAGCCCTTACTACCTGCACCCAAGATACAGGGTTCAAGCCTGAGTATTCTCTACCCACCACCATGTGTTCTCTCTGGTCTATATTAGAACTTTGAATGTTGTACTATCAACCCCTATTCAGCAAACGCTGAAAATAGCAAAGCTACAGAAAACCAATTGTTTTCCTAGGGAAAGAATTCAGTTGTCTGTTTCAGTTGCTTCACTATTTTCAGAACTGTGGTGTAAAGTTACGGGTCGGGTTCAGGTAAGTGTGCGATTGGGCGTGGGTTAGGTGAGTTAGGGTTAGGGCACGGGTGAGGTGAGTGTGCGATAGTGACTGACCTTAGGGTTAGGGTTAGGGTTTGGGGTAAGGTAAGTGGGTAGTTAATGGTGTATGTACAGTTTAGTGTAGGGTTAGATGTAAGATTTTAGGTGTATGTGTGTGGATTGCTGTTTGTTTGGTGTGCTTGTGTTGTGTGTATGTATTTTGGAACAGCAAATTTTTCCCTAGGATGTGTGTATGTATTTTGGAACAGCAAATTTTTTTCCTAGGAAAACATTTGCTGTTCTGCATGTTTGATGTTGTAAGCATTCGCTGAATAGGGGTCGATATTAGAACATTTGAAGTTTTGAAACTTTGATGTTCTAATATAGACCCGTTCTCTCTAGCCACCAGTATGTAGCAACCGGGGCTTTACACACACACTCCATTCATTCGTAGCACCCTACCTCCATAGCAGCAACTCTGTTCATCTGTAGCACCCTACACCTCCATAGCAGCAACTCTGTTCATCCTCCATAGTTCCTGTAGCAGCCCATGCAAGCTGTTTCCCTGCAAGATGACATGAAGGTATGCTGCAGCCTCCAGCCTGCGGGTGATGCAGTCTGGTGTCCTTCTGGTCTGTGCGGTCATCACCACACAGACTTCTGGGCTGGCAGGGTGGAGATCCCTTTCTTACCTATCCAGACTGCCTAACACAGCAGTCTGGAGTTCTGAGTACCAAGCACATATGCGTGCTTGGAGTTCTGAGTACCAGGAACTCCAAGCATGCATTCGTGGAGTTCCGAGACTTGCAATTTTTTTTCTTTCTACAGGTGTGGGGACTCTTTTTAATTTTTATTCTTTTCTTTTTTTTTTTTTTTTTTTACAGGTAGGAGGGCTGCAGTCCTATAGCATGAGCCACCCCTGCTGGGTACTATCAATGAGCCAGCTAGATATCCAACATGTTATAAAGGGGTTTATACCTAGTTATGTACATTTGTTGACAATGCCCAAGTGGAGTATTGTATCAAATGCCTTATCCAGACCTAGGTTAGCAGTATTCACAGTCCCCCCCCCATCCATTGGCTTAGCAACCTTTTCAAAGAAGTCCTCCAGATTCAGTAAGTTTGGATCCAGTGTCTGGAGGTCTGCATGTCCTTGTTGACAATTTCTATGATAATTATTTCCATAGCTTTGCAAATAAGACTACTCAGACTTATAGGTCTGTATTTCCAGGATCTGCTGAAGGTCCTCCTTATGAAGGGGGATGACCACTGCAGTCCTCCATTCATGTGGTACAAAGCCTGTTTTAAGACTAGAGTTAAATAATGACTCAATGGTCTTGATAATCCATATTTTACACTATTCAGGAGGCATCCTGAGATGTTATCAGGGTCTATTAGGGCCATGTTCTTGGTTTTACTGATTGCAGCCAGTACATGGCTCCCTAGTTATACTTGGAAGGATTATGTTTGAAGGTATTATTGGAGGATGGTTGGGGTGAGAGAGGGGGTAAAGTTGGAACTGAATTTGTTCGCTAACAGTTCACTATATCACCAGGCTCAGTGATTATGGCACCATTAACCACCAGTTCTGTTATGTGATGCCCATGAGGTTTCTGAGATAGCTTTAGAAGGTCTTATAGTTGACTTTCACCAGGAAGGATATCTTAACCTCAAACTTGTCTTTGCTTGACCTAGGTAGCCCTCTTAGTTGCTTATTTACTTTGATGAAAGAGTTTTTATCTTTTTGGGAATTAACTTCCTGATTTTTGCCAAATTTGTTTTTCCTGTTGTTGTATACCCTGTTTAATTTGGGATGCCTCCAGGGCAGTTTGTTTCTGGGTCTAGTTCTGGGCTTACTACTGGTAGGTACACCAGCCTCTACACAGCCATTGACATTGTACTGAGTTTCTGAGATCAATTCAACATAGGCTGGTGTGTTATTGAGGTTGGTAGGGCACTGAATTATGATAAGCCACCACTTAATAACAGGTAATTTGCCTTGGAATAGTTCCAAACTGTTGCTGGTTTTAATGGTTTTATGGAGTTGATTTCTATTTCGAAAGAGACAGCTTTATAGTTGGATTTTACCAGGGAGATCAAGACATTGGTGGTGGTGGTGGTTGGGCGAGGGTTGCGGCATTCTCTCATATTTATGAGTGTGAAGTCCACTGTGTTGGAGCCTCAAGAGGGCATATTTACTATTTGGTCATCAAGTGTGTTTGTATTTATGAAGTGCAGGAATCTCTGTGCCTGTAGATTTGAGGCCATGTAAAATTCCCAATCTATATGCAGATGGGTAATTAAAGTGTCTCATCAGTGAGGAGTTAGGTTTGATGGTAAGTGTCCCCATTAGGTCCAAGCATGCATTGTGAGCTTCTTGGGACATGGAGCGTGACCTATAGCTGGGTAAGATATGGTAGAAAATTTTATTTCTGTTGATCTGCAAGTGGAGGAACTCTAGCACATCATCCTGTTTG
Organism: Protopterus annectens; assembly: GCF_019279795.1. NCBI lineage: Eukaryota > Metazoa > Chordata > Ceratodontiformes > Protopteridae > Protopterus > Protopterus annectens. The sequence continues at coordinate 1,487,216,788 of NC_056731.1, read as the reverse complement.
ACCACCATAGAGATATTACTGTTGTATATTGAGACACCTCCACCTTTAGCCCCTGTCTGTGTAGCTACTGATTTAAAAATGTGGAAGGAACTGAAACCCTGCACTGCCAGGGGAATCTCTGATGCTTTGAACCATGTCTCAGTATCTCTAGCTCTATGATATCTCTATTCTCAAGTCTGAGGAGGGCTTGGAGGGGGTGTATTTATTTTTTTTATTTAGGCTCCTGGCATTCAACAGTAATACCTTGAGGTTCTGTTGAGTTGATTTTGCTGCGTCAGTAGGTTTGTCATTTTGGCATTGCCTGAAAAAAGCACTATGGGGACAGACAAAGCTTTTAGCCATTATTAAAATATTACATCTTTCTGCATACTGCTACTGATAACCTTTTCATCTGGGTTTCATTCTCTGGCTGATATCTCAAACGCAGAGACTGCTGTCACTTTATAGTAGTGTGTGTGTGTGTGTGTGTGTGTGTGTGTGTGTGTGTGTGTGTGTGTGTGTGTGTGTGTATGTGTGTGTGTGTGCTTGCTGCAGGTATGTCTGTGTGTCACTGGCTGTGTTTTAGGGCAGCAAAATTTACTCACCTCTGATAGTGCACCATTGTAACTCATGCAGATCCTGCAGACTGCCATAGCATACGGCATAGTTTTTAATACATTCCATTATTAGTATTATTAACGCAGTGTACCTTATATGCATATGTACAAAACACTGGTCATCTGCTTGGTGCAGAGTGCAATGCACTTCTGCCACCTTATTGCACCATTGCCTCTGAACTAGCTGATGACATATTCCCCACAATTCCCAGCACATAGTCCCTATGCAATACATACTATATCTCTGAATTACTTCCATAATGTTCTGCCCTATACCATTAAGATAGATGGGTATATGGGGGAGGAGAACACAATATGCAGGAATCTGCAAGACTGTAAAACAAAGAAAAATACATACATAGTTCTCAGTCATTGCATAATGTCATCTGTACAAAGAAGAACTACTTAAAAAAAGTTGATTTCACTTCTATTCTCTTTGTTTGCATTTGAGTAGAGGAAGCCCAGGTAAGGTTTAATAGACTATAACAGGTTTTATTATGACAGCAGACATAAATGGGTATCAGTACATTTTAGGAGCATTATTATTATGGCTGCAGATAGGCCAAAGAGACCAGGAAACAAGAGGAGAAAAATACCAGCTGCTCCAAACTAATATATTACTACTGTCCCCTCCGACTCCTTTGTACCACTGATAAACAGCTTCTTAACATTTACAAACCCAATAAAAATATTGGAAAGTCCCTGTATAAATACTTCATAGCTCACATCAATAATACACTCCCCCTCAAAATAAGAAATATTTCCCAAAACCATCAGTTTAAAAAAGAGGTAAAACACTATATTCAAAAGACCTAGTCCTGTCTATGTCAAGCCCCCACACAACAACAACCTTACTTAATCACTTTATACTCTACTCACATTTACTTTATCACAACTAATTAACTCTTTATGGTCTTATTCTCATTGAAATACAACTTTGTTGCTTTACCTATTATTCCTTGTATTATTATAATTATTTGTTTATTGTATGCCATTGTAAAGATGTTACACTCTTTTTACTGAGGATGTGTGCACTTCTCATTTTCTATGTTATGTGATTGTATTGTTAACTTCTAGGTATTTGTCTTTTGTTCTTTGGAGATTTTTTCCTCTGTTCTCCACTGAAAATGGGCCTCAGCTCAGTTGGACCAACCCAGTTAAGAACTGTCAGATAAATAAAATAAAATAAATAGATGAAACAGGCATGCAACAGCAGTGCCAACCTAAGGCACACTCAAGTATATATCCTGATAACCTATGGCGTCAGTCATCATCTCTGCTTATAAACATCACAACAGCCATCAGTTAAACTGGCTTCAGTTCATGCAACATCACATTTGGTCATCCAACACCACATTTACTGCAACAAGGACAACAGTCATTAGCTAACCAGGCATCGGGTCATACACAGTATGTCAACGTATAAGTAGAACCAGGGGTGCACCATTTGGCATTCAGTCTGGTTGCATCATGTGATACTGATGGACATAGTGAGACAGCATAGTGACACCATGAGCAACAATTTCCCATTCTTAACATTGAATTGCAGGGTTAGCATTTTCACTTCTGGGTACAAGTGGGTTTACATTAGTGGACACCAAAAAGTTATGTATGGTACACTGTGAGGTTAATGCATGTGGTAAGCAACCACTGCCAGCTGGTCTCCCATGTCATTGTATGTCAGGAAATGACCGAGATATGGCAAGACTAGCATTCACAGCATGTACAACAGTCTTACTGCTGGATGAAAGAGTTTGTTACTGTATTCCATGAACATGGTCATGCAAAATTATGCCAAATCTGTGTAGGCATACTGCTCACATGTCAAGTCATAAACAACATGTGCCTATGAGGTCAGTTGGCATTGTTGTGTACTATTGACCTATTTGTTTGGTCTGAGAGCACATGCTAGTAATTGGACACCATCATCAACCTATTTGATGCATGTTCATTATGATGTCTTTCAGCACCTTTGTGAATATTGGCAAGGATATGCGGCACACTATGAAGGGCCCTATTTAGCTTACCATGGGATGAACTGATGTACTGTTTTCAGGTATTCATTAGACTGCACCAGCATGTACATTCATAAAGGCAGACAACACATTCTATTCATGTCCTGACCATGTGTGGCACTGCCTTACCCCCAGTTCCCTAACAGTTTTTGGTTCTTTAGCTGCTATTGCTGATCCATGGTCTCTGACAGTTGATAGCTGCAGTGTTCAAAAATTCCCAGATTCCTCATTAGAAGCACTGTAAACACAGTCTTTTTGTGGTTCCTTGATCTCCATCCCATGTGGGTCAAAATGCCTGGTTTCTACATGATCATCAATGGAGGATACGGGTTTGTCTAGAAGTACAATGTCTTATGTCTAATGTCATGCCCTGGGTGTTGATTGTATCATCACAGGTGAAAGGACACGAACAATCACTTGGCCATCAGTGTGGACATCACTGTGGCACATAGTAATAGCTAGTATGGACACTGCCTTCAACCCTGATATAGATTGTACATGAAAAAATATGAAGTACATGCAAGTATATGACAAATGCATGCATTGTATGCATGGCAAGGCAGCATACCGTAATGACTACATACTGCACTGTGTGTACAATGTACACCCTAGTAACTCTGTAAAACATGTATAACATTGATTAAAACAGGCAAGATTCGCAATGTGCTACACAGGCCCTTCATGATGTTATGCAGACATGCAGCATACCTCTCCTGGCATCACTGGATAGTACTGCAAGAATACTCCTTCTTGAAGGATATATTGTACATGTTAATAATGTTAAACTGAATACACACACAAATACACGTGTGGCAAAATATAAACATTAAAGTTTATGTGAGTGAAGTCTCTCAGTATGTAGTAGGGTACTGACTGAAAAACTGCCACCAGATGCCCTGCTGCTAGAGCTATGGCTATCCAAGGATACTAAATGTATTTGATTCTCTCAGTGGCTAGGGAGGGGAACCACAAAATGTTGCATGACATATGATAGCTGTCCTGTGACTCCCCAAACCCTATGTGGTGAAATGCTCATTCTGGAGAAAATAAGCCAAGCTGACCCGTTATTCCCATTTCCAAGCAAGTATAACCTCAGAGTATGCATATATAAAGTAAGAGGAATATGGGGAACAAAGCCATCCACAACAGGGATCAGGGTGATTTCTCCACATGGAGGAAATAGGGAGCCAACTTGGCTGTTTTTTTTTTGTTGTTTGGAATGAGTTTTCAACTCTATAGAATTCATTGAGGCCTAATGAAAGCTATAGTGATTCAGGCAACTTCATGATATCTGCCAGTTTCATGTACACATCAGTAAGCACTGACTAAGCATTTACAAACCTTAACCATGTTTTCTCTATGATGCTATATACCTACAAATAGCTGTACATGTGTTTTTGTTCTGCAAACAGATGTTGAGATATAAAAAGGAACAGCATCCTACTGAACCACCCATCTGTTTAAAAGGTACCATGGTTTCAACAGTAACCCAAATGCAGATGAAATTTATCCAAGTTTACATTTTGTGTTAATCTGTTCAAGGCATGCTAGCAGACTAATTTATATGCAAATACACAGCTATGCCTGTTATGTTTGGATAGTCGATGTATAATGTACTAGTCTCATTCATTAGCAAAGCTTGCACTGTGATTCAGACTTAAACAGTGGCTCATTGAACACATCTTATTTTGAAGGTGCAGTAATGCCTTACCATAGTAATGAGCGTAATTTACATGGAGTGCTGTAGAATCACATTATCCACATTGGATTTAATTGCTGAGTACTGTGTAACACTCAGCAGAGGTAATGCATGCCACTTTTGCAACATACCTCAATCATTCTTTACAGGCACAAGAGGAGCTATAGACAGCAAATGTTTGATGTATCATTGTGCAATATACCTCTCAAACTCTTAACACAAGAAATCTGGAAAACATTTAAAACAATGGGGGGGGGGACAAAGACACAAAAATAGGGACAGACGTTAAATACTGCTCATAAACTTAGAAAGCTGCTAGAATAACAGGATTTGTGTTAGCGTGCATTTTCTGAAGGATATGAAGTTTGAAACTGAAATATATGTCATAATGTGGTTATTTTTTTGTGACTTCAATCCTCCATGATTTGTCAGAAAACCATAGATTTTATAAGGAATAAACCAAATATCTGAGGCAAAAATGTGGACATTCTGCAAAAATCTGTACAGTTGAGAGTTATGTTGTGTAAACTGCATACCTCAATCTTGGCGATGTTGCTTCCACAGCAAAGTATTTCTGAAGTGTTCTGGAATCTAACCTACAGAGGAACATACTTAAGCTACTTCTGAATATCAAGCTTTTGTAGTGCTTACCAAGTTCACACAGCAAGTGCCTGCTTCTGAATCCCACCTTTTATTTCTTCTCTGAGTCACTGTTCAAAGAATAAGTGATTCTTAGTGCAGTGAATTAATTTTTTGGACTGTTCCTCAAATATGCAAGTAGGTTTTATCGGATTTTTAAGAGGGGTTATTCCAGTCTGATTTCTGATTTTTATCATAATGTGCTTTTTAAAGCTTTGCTAATGAATTTCTCATTCACCTGTAACTAAGTATGGATTTGCCAACATGCTTCCTATTCTCCTATCAGAAGTTACTAGTGACTTACTGCTAACACCATATTACTACCAACTGAGATCTTTCTAGTGATAGTAATTACATGTCTAGTTTTATAAGTCCTCAGCATACATTCATAGTCCACGATGTGTGTATAAGTATGTTGCACAAAAGCTGATTTTCCTTTATTTATTGATTTTTATTTTTAAATCTGCATTTTAACCTTTATCAAAAACACAGAAAAAGTGTGCACAGAAATAATGGGGAAGAGTAAAATGTGTTTCTTAATAGACACACATGAGATAAAGAGGAAAAGCTAAAAAAAAAAAAAACAGGATCCCTTAAATGTCCACATTTCAAGTTTTATATTATCTACTCAGCATTTACACTTAAAACTGTAACACAGGTAGTTAATGTCACATTTTTTATTTTTTATTAACACTTTGTCCAACATATGGATGTAAGTCGGTTCCATTCTTGGGGAGACTCTACCAGTTTTTGCTAGCAGTTGCATACCTTATCATGTGGCAATGTGGCAGCCACTAAATAGTCAGACTCAGGCTTCCTGCATTTGGTTGCCTCTGTCATGCAATATCATCCAAACACAATGCTGTCTTCAGTCACCATGTTGCATTAACTGTTAATTGACCCCTGATAGTTTTTGTGTTATTTCACCTCAGATGTATTTCCCCGCGTGCTCCTTGCATAGCGTTACATCTGTAGGCTCCATCTACCTCTTCTATTTATTAACACATTTCCTTGATGAGAAAAACCTAAAGAGAGGTCTCTGAGAAAGGGAAACCTCATCAGGTGCTGAAATACCCAGCAGCTCATTCACTGTCCCTGTTTTAGCTCCATCTCACAGGCTCTTTCATTTCCCTTAAAATAAAGGCAGCTCGATGCAGTACTTGAAAATGTGTAGCTGGTTCCTCTAGGCTGTAGTCTATGGATGGCCAGCAGCAATCAAAGGTGTCAGGGTAGCACTGCTAAAATCTCTCAGGTGTTAGAGATGAAAGGTGAAAATGTTATAACAAAATCCCTTGTATCTTTTGAGGAAGGGCTTTGGACAGGGGACCATAAAAGCAGGTCCTTCTTAGTAGCTAATGTGGCTGATGTGGCTTGTTAAATCCAAAGCAAGGACCTATTCCTAGAAATGCTGAGGGAGGAGTAATCATCAGTTTCTAGCAATTTATACAAATTAGAGCTTTGAAAAGCAGGTGATGATTCTTTAGTCATAACTCCCTGGCAATCTAGAAACATGATGCCCTTTCATGTAATATATTCTCTTCCATCTACACCCTACCTACAATCTCACCTGTCCCCCAATCCTTCCAAACCTCCCTTCCCAAGTTTATGATCCAATGACATCCAAATTTCTGGGTTCTTCATAACCCTATTGTCCCAGCTAAAGTGAAACTCCTGGGTCATCTCAAGCAATGGGGAAAAGCTAGTGTCATTGTCTTAGATGTGGTTTTCTTTTTTTAAGCCAAATATCACAGAAAATAGCTAATTCAACAGCATTAACTTAGGAAGACAAAAGACTGGAGCCTAGAGACTAAGCAAAATAGCATCTTTATATAGGTTGATTGAGAAGATACCATCTATGAAGAGAGATACCTTTGTTTCCCCTGAACTCTCTTAGTGTAACTTCAGTGGGCTCAATATCTCGTCAGAATGGAAAGGGGCTATACCTTTTAACCTTTTAGTGCAAGAAATCTTGACAAAGTCTAAACTTAAAGGCCCAAAAACAGGGACAGAATTTAAACATTGCTCTCATAAATTTAGAAGATTGCTAGAATAGCATCATATGTGTCAGCATGCATTTTCTGAAGGACATAAAGAAAGAAACTCAAATATAGGACATTACTGCCTTCAATCCTCAGTGATTTGCAAGAAAAAGAGACATTTTATGAGGAACTGACAAAAAATATGAGGCAAAAATCTGGATATTCTGTGAAAATCTAGACAGGTGAGAGGTATGAGAGGAGGTAAGGATACCTCTGCCTACTTTCACACTTTACAGTTATTCTATGTGACAGGAACGGTCCCTGTAACCCAGAAGAAGATGAACCTTGATATAGATTCTGTGAATACCAGTATTAAACTTCATCAGGAAGGCAAGATGGAAGAGCACAGGAAAATGTACCCCAAATTAACAAACACCTTCTTTGGATCAGTGCCTAGTACAAAAACTGGATCCATAGAAATCTTTGCAGCAACTAGCACTGTAAGAATATTACCACCATTTTACTTAAGTTGCACAAACCTTGTTTGGTTTGACTGCATTAATGGAAGCATTAATGCATACAAACTCTGAGCCTATGCATACGTATATATATTTTAGAATCTGTATTTAGTACTAAAGTAGACCTATAACTTCCATAGTTTTCCAGGTTCTCTGATTTTGTGAGGAAAGCCACCAATATCTGCTTCAAAGAGGAGAGCTGAGCATCTAACAAATGAAAGTTGCCAGCTTTCAATGGGTCTGTATCAGTTTATGGAATGCTCATTTTTTTAAAATACCTTTTCATCTATCCATTTTTGTCAAAAACTCTCTTTATTGAAGTGTTTATTCATCAAACTTAAAGTGATCAAATAATTTTAGTTGGCCAACAACTGGAAGATACCTTGGGTTTATTTTACTTTAGTACATTGCAGGATGTGCAGTAGCAAGTCACACCTAAACTCTGCTCGCCATCCAATAACAGGTGAAAGTAAGGTAATATTCATGCCAATGGCAGCATGAATATTCATTATCTATTAGTATTTTACCCTTTTTTCTCAATGTAGTGTGATCTCTGAGTTGGTATATTTAATTTGCAGGGGGTGGGGGCACAGCCCCCTACAAAAGTGTAACATTTTGATTTGTAAGGCTGCACCTACTTTTGCAAATACCGAATTGTAAAGAACTAAACTATTACAAAAATAAAAAAAATGTTGCAATTAAAAATTTTAAATTATTACTTTTAATTTTTATTCAAATATTTTTTTTTGAAATGCTGAGATTTAGAGTTTAATATAATGGTTAGGTGTTGCACTTGTTTTCACGTTCCGGAGTCATTCAATGACATCGCATGTAACATTTTGTTAAGGTGGCCAACTACTATAATTCAGTAATATTATATTCAGTTATAATGTTCAATAAATTGGTTGCTCAAGGAAAAGGGTTCAATGAATAGGTGCTCGTTAAAATGAGAATTTGATTAAGTGATATATAGCCTTTTCAACATGTCCAATGAATCTGTTTTAATATGACTATAAACAGCACCCTATATAGGCTGGATTCCTACCTTGGATCCATATATTTAATGGCTGTTTCACTTCTTGCACTAAAATGGGATCCTCTACATGTGTTCTTTTTGAAGGAGAATGACTGAAACAGAATTTCCTTCAGCTTTGCCAGACACCCATCTGCTGTTCCAGAATGATTCAGTGTACCAATACGTGCTCATCAAAGGCACATATAATAATGCTGCTTGGATATTAGGCTCTCTCTTCAATCAGAGAACCTAATGGAGGTAAGTAATTGAACACTAGATTAAAAATAACCCTTTTGGGAAGGAGCAACATTAGACACGGTAGCAGTTGACTTTGCATTTATGGGTGAGGAAATACTCTTTTTAATAGTATATCATTCCTGCAGTAGTTTGTTTAGGCCTCATGCTTATCTCAAGTCCATTACTAACTTTTAATTCCTCTGATCCTGCTGTATGTGTCTAATTTGTGCAGTATTACAGGCCATCCTTACAAAGAAGGGATAGGGCAGTGGTGCAAACAGTGGTCATTCCCATTACAGATAGTTCCTTAATGGCAACAAAGCTGGATATCCCAATTCCTGGTAAAGTTGCTCATTGACTTGACTGAAGTAAAAAGCCCAGTGCCATAAAACCAAAATAATACTGAAGCGCAGGCTGCTAAAACTTTATTCATCAAATTAGTTTTGTCTGCCTCGTTTCTCATCTGATCCAGACCAGAATCATCATGATAGAGCAACAAGTGCTATTTGATCATTGCAAATTACAATGGAAGATATTGAAGGTAGGCAACTTGTGGTACAAAGATGTTTTCCAACCATTACAAGTTTACATTATTTTCATCAATGGAACAGCACCATATTATTAAATATGAAGTCAAGGCCTAGCCTACCACCATCACACAGAAGTATTTAAGCTACTGAACTACAATAACAAACTTTAGAACATTGCCAAAGTAAGACAGGGTCGAAGCTTTGTCTTAAATAGCAGTAAAGCCTGGCTATTCGTCAACCTGGCTTCAAGCCTTAAGAGCCTTCAACCTAGTGACCTCCTTTGATCCTTAGTACTGGAAAGAAAAGCAAGCCATTTGTAAAGGAATATAACCTATGTTTTCAAAAAAAATATTATGTCTTTCCTTAAACACCCACCCAACTTGAAAATGACATTAAATGACAAAAGTTATGCTTTTTGGTACATTACGCCTAGCCTTAACACTGCTCCAAAGTCTCTTCATAGCTGAAAACAGTACAGGTTAGCTAGGTGGTAGCCTGGGATAGGATCACCTCTTAAATATGCTCTCTACTAATTGCTCCAGAGTCCATGGACGTCTCAGTTAATGGCACACATTCAGCTGAGGGACTAGGAGAACCAATCTCACTGTTGACTTAGCCATGTTAGCACGTGTACCCAGGAAACCTGCATCCAAGAATATTTTCTCATTTTCTCATTCTGACAGATACCCTCTTCACTGCCCTGAACAATGAAAATGACACTATGATGAAAGCTGTGTAATATATAGAAAACTAGATCAAATGATTGATGTACTTCAGAAATGTGTTGGTATGTGCTATTGGGGCTTTGTGGCACTTCATTTGTGAATCACAAACTTCTGAAAATATACAAAAAGATTAAAGTCTAATTCACCTTGGCTAAAAACTGTAGAACAGGTATGCATTTTGACATAACCTCATTGTTCATCTGGAAATTGCTAGCCTACCTGGTAAAGATCAGGAGGAGGGATCAGACTATCACTGATTTATGCTCTTTTCAGACTCATATTGTAGAAATGGATATGACCAACTGTGGTTATCCATCACATCATGAGAATAAATGATTGCTTATCCTGCTTAACAATTTTCATGGTAGAGGTTCAGTTCTGTCTGGGAAGACTCTAGTTCCAGATGGCCTACATGGGATGCTTACACTGTAATTTTTCCTTAGTTGAAGAATCCCTTGGAACAACTTTTTGTTTTACTTTCACACTGGGCGTACTTGGAGGTTTGGTTTTATAAGCTTTAGTTATCATTTTTCATAAGCTTGGGAAAGATGACTCCCCCCTGGTGAGTAGCTATAGATGCTTCTCTGTGATAAACTGTGAGACCAAATGAGTGACTAAGGTATGGAGTAAAAGGATTCAATCTCTTTTGCCATCTTTGTAGGGCTTCCAAGAAAAAAGTTTCTACTAGTGCTGCATTGATACTTAATGATGTGAGTTTCTACTTCTTACTGTTTTTATTGACTTTGATGAGACATTTGAGGGCATTTCCTGGCAGTACCTTTTTTTTTGTAGTTTTTGAAATGTTTATCTTTTCTATCTTGGTATTACAACTATAAAGACTTTATTTCATAATCCCAAAATTAGCATTCTTACCAATGTAAATATCTAGGCTGTTAATCTCCTGGTTAGGAAAGAGGTGCTACAAAACTTTGCCTAGCTCTCTAGAATAAAATATAATATTCATAAAACACTGGTCTTTCCAATTAACACCTAGCCTGCCCCATATTTGCACAAGTCTGGAGCTTAGTCACCCTTTACTTGCTACAGTTCTACTCATGTAATTTACCTGTGCTCTTCTATTCCAGTTATGAGTTTTTGACCCTGAAACCATTATGTATTCTTTGGTGTCAGTACCGCTAGCTACTTAAAGAAACTAAAAGCCCTTTCTCTGTCATCCATGTTGTACAGAGTCCAGAGGGGAGATACCTCAGCTGCTCTCATAAACTAAAACCCCTGTCCCTTTACTCAGTATAGTAAACATTTATTTATTTTTATTTTTTATTTTACATTTGTTTACCGGGAAAGTCCGACTGGAACAAGGTTTACAGCGGAGGCCCAGGGAGAAAAGCTCCAATACATAATAGTAAAATTGAGTGAATTTAATAAAGACACACAGGAAACCTTTTCATTGCAATTCTTCAATTCTTATATAAGGGAACATACTCTGATCAATAAAAACCTCAGCAATCAGAAATGTGTCGGAACTTAATGACAATAAAACCATTGGAAGCCAAACCACTTTACTGACAAAGGATAATTTCACTGTTCTTGACAAACTGCTTATCAATTGGTTTAATGCATACTAGCCGATTTCTTTAATATGACTTATTCATTGTTCTTTAATATGACTTATTCATTGTCCAGTATCTTTGTTATCAAATTCAGTGTTACAGAGAAGCCAGTACCTATCCAAGCCCTCAGTGGGCTCAAGGCACAGAATCTAATCTTGATTAGGATACCACACTGCTCCAAGATTCAGACTTATATTGTTTATCTATAGTTCTTGAGCCTTTATTTCCCAGAGAATCTTTTTCCAGGGTCCCAGCTACCCAATAGTGATCTCACTAATAGCTGTATTCTATGAGAAGTCATTGCTGATGTAGTTTCTGTGTATTTTGTAGCTATGATTCCTTCATTGTGGAAGACATCTCACTTTTTTCATGTTTCTTTGGCTACGCAGTTGATATGTATACACTTGGGAGTGTGATGGCTTGCCCCCCCTTCCCTGCCACATATGGAGGATGCAGGGATTTTCTCCCATGCAAAAATGCATAATGGTTAACTTTTCATCATGTTGATTTGTCTAAATAACTTTGCTAGATTAGTTGGATCATTGGCAAGATGTAATTCAACCATTCACAGTGGAGCTGACACAGGTACACATGCTCACAGACATACAGACAGATAGACAGGCACACATATGCACCATATACACACACACACACACACATACACACACACACACACGCACACACATGCACACACACACGCACACATGCTCATTTTCACATAGCACATGCACCTATGTGCAGTTTGTGGGATCATCAATTTATCTACGGCATGTCTTTGGGATCTGGTGGGATACTGGATCACTAGCTGAAAAACCTGTGCAGATACAATAGGGCATGCATATTCCACAAAGAAGGCAAGGCATCCCATATAAGTGAATCAAACAGACTAATGTTGAGATGCAGCATTGTTGACTGTCATATTACTGCTTCATCCCTTCTTAATATTGTGTTCATATTTCTTATTTGTGTTATGTTAGGATGTTTTACTGCACATGATCTGTTTTGATTTGGTATGCAACTATTTGTTTAGCTGATGGTTTCATAGTTTTAACTCATAACTGCTGTTCTGAAAATCACAGATATTTTATATGTTGCTTCTGGTTTGACTCATGCTTGAACAATAGACCCATCAGTCAGTCTGCCATCCAGTTATCAAATACAATAAAATCAAATAAGAAATACATAAGCAGTCAATTATTTTTAGACATAGAAAACTACAGTACAAGACATACATATTTTTATCATATCTGGCCACTAAGGAGCCAGACTAGAAAAGATCCAACTTTTTGTTTTGACTAAGACACGTTTCAAATAATCACAAAATGTAAATGGTGTCAAAACAGATCATGTTATCATGTTTCCTCTCTTTTGAAGAGTAAGGGATTTAACACTGTGTAAATATGATACTAAATTCTGATTGAAATAATTTTTTTTTTCTTTCAAATTCAAGCATGATTTGAATTCCTGTTTTTCAAAGCCATGTCATTGAACTGACTGTTTAATGCACATATTTTATTAAAAAATAACTTTGCACTAAAATTCTTTATATGAATAAAGACATGATAATCAGACTTTAAGAAGTAATGAATAAAAAAGAAAGGTGTTATAATGAGGAAATGTACTGATGAAAAGGTACAATAGGGCAGATTTCAAAAAGACTTGTTCTCACAGTAAGTGACTTGGCCTTAGAGGAAATCTTTTGGAATCTGATCCCTGTCATAGGCCTGTTTATAGATAGGCTTTACACTGAAATTAGTCACTTACACTGAGAGCAAGCCTTTTAGAAGTGGGCTCATTATCTTTGTTATTATTTTGAAATTGGAAATTATGTACCATTAAAATAATTGATATCCACAAAATGTACTGTTTGCTTTACTACTAAGTCCTATTATATGGCTGCCACTAGAGTGTTCTGCCTACTGTTCTCAGAAACAAAGACCAAATGATAAGATATTATTTTTTTCTACAAAATCTAATTTTGATATTTACGGGTAGCTAGATTTTGAATTCTCTGGAGATTCTGACATAGTAACTGATAAATGCCCCTTAGCTAAATGTGCATCTCGTAGATGCAAGAGAAGAACAAAACAATTGAGAAGGCAAAAACATGAAGAAACATTTTAAATGTGTCAGAAAGAATGGATGAATACAATGCTCACAAATGTTTATGTAGTGCACTAAAGCTTCTGTGTCATTGGTTCCATGTCCATCAGTGCTACACAAACCCCAAATGATTCTGTTAACACATTTCCAATTGCGGATGCATAATTTTCAGCAAAAAGGGTAAGCTGAAATTAAACTGTTGAATTTGGCCAGCTACGTTTGGGTGAAGTGAGGGAAACTTAACCTTTGCAGCTAATGGACAGGTATCTTACTCCAGTGGGAGGGCATGGAGATTACTGGCTTGGTCATTCATGCTCTCTCACTATTCCCCAGTGACAGCCAGGGCGCAGCCCTCTGTCACACAATACACCTGCATAGCAAAGATGGGCAGGCATTGTCCCACATTATGTGTTGAAAACACCTACATTTGTGTTATGCTGTAGCATGCATAACCTTCAGAGGAATGCTTGGGAATAAAAAAGGGGAAAAATTACTGGACTGAATGATGCTGTACTGGACAGTCTCAATCTCCTTTCTTGGTAAGCAGGAGATAGATGTAATGCTGTCATAACTATGACCTCTGTTTAGCAGAACTGGGCAGGGGTATAAATCAGATGATCTAGAAGGACAAATTTTGAAGGAGGGGCACCAGTCACAGCTTATGATCATTCTGTTAGAAAGGAACCTAATGTTTTTTGTTGAGTTGAGGATGTCTAGGAATATTAAGCATAGTGCACTTCTGCATGAATAAGCAATGCACTGCCATGGGGAAAAAAGACAACAGGGCATGGACATAAACAGCCATGCAAATAGCACAAAGTAAGCTTTATGTGATTTTAAATAATGGAAATGTTGTCTTGGGTGCCTTTGTATACATCTCTTAAATAGGAACATATTTTTAAATTTATAGGTGATTCTGCTTGCAAAGCACCCCACTAGCTGGACAATTCAGACCTCTCAACCATACTAAATTCCTCGGTATTTACCAGTTTTGAGGGCAAAATAATGGGGTGCCATGAATTCCCGAATGGCCCCTTTAATTCCCAATTTTTTTTTTATTATTATTATGTTATTATTTTTTTTATATGCACTTTAACTGCATAGCTGATGTGACCTTGCATCACCAACCTACAGGGGCATGCATGATGAAATCAGCTACTGCCTGTTGGAATCCTTCAGATGTCTATTTTGAAATATTTGAAGGGAAATGGGGAATATATCAGCAATGGCGGATGTGGATGATTTACATTTTGCAGAGTCTGGCCGCTGTCATATCCCAGCCTTCAGTTTCCAGGTAAGAAAATAATGCTAATGCTGCTTAGCATAGCTGTTACCCAAGAACAGGGCTGTGTATCTGCTGTGGTATTTTTTTATCTGCTGTGCTGCAAGTCAAGTCCACTCACGCTTATGCAAGCATGAAGCCTGTTTATCACTGTAAGGCCGAAAAAGAGGTGTATGTGTAGAACTGGGGTGTGTGTGCATCTGCTGTGTTTTTTTTCTTTTTTTTTCTCTGCTTAGTATGCAAGTCAGCATACAAAGAAGTGTATCTCAGCATATAGCTGAAGAAAAGTCTGTGATAGCTGCAAGTCATTCAGTTTAACTTAGCATAGTATACAGCCACAAGTCCGTTCAATGTCAGCATACGGCCGAAAGAAGTGGGAGAAGTGGGTGTGTATCTGCTGTGATATATATATATATATATATATATATATATATATATATATATATATATATATATATATATATATATATATATATATATATATATATATATATATATATATATTACTGCAAGCCAAGTCCGTTCAGCTTTTACTGTGCTGCAATTTAACTCTGGAAGTGTGTGTGTGATACGCTTCACTCTTTTACTGTGCTGCAAGCAAGCCAAGTCCATTCAGCTTTTACTGTGCTGAAATTTAACTCTGGAAGTGTGTGTGTGATAGGCTTTACTCTTTTACTGTGCTGCAAGTCAAGTCTGTTCAGCTTTTACTGTGCTGCAAGTCAAGTCTGTTCAGTTTAACTCTGCAAGTACTCTGTTCAGTTTAACTGCATGTCACGTCCCTGCTATTTCAGTTCAGTGTAACTGCAAGTCAGGTCCCCATTATTTCAGTTCAGTTTAACTGCAAATCAAGTTCCCGACTCCCTGTTACTTCAGTTTAAGTGTGTGTGTGTGTGTGTGTGTGTGTGTGTGTGTGTGTGTGTGTGTGTGTGTGTAGGATTGTAAAGGAGTTAGGAGAATGACACACAAAACTGTGCTCATTTAACTGAAGAAAAAAAAATTAGCAACGTTTTATAGACCAACTAATGGAAACATCTACAAATGACCATACGCTGCACTGTAAAGATCCCCTTTCAGATTGTGCTGCATTTGTAATGATAAGAATAAGTGTTTTTGAGCTATATTCAATGGGTTTCTTTGCAAGTTTACTATGTGGAAAGAAATGATGCAAACAAAACTAATATATCCAACTTCATGTATACTCTGCAAAACACCAAAACTCTGCAGTGTTGCCTTATTTCTTAACTTTCACAGTAAAAAACAGGGTTACACAACTAATGCAAAAGATTAGAACAAGCATGCTGCTGTTTTAAGGCTCGGACTCGATAGTGCAATATGCAAACTGTGAGTCTCAAGCAGTGTTTTCATCTGAATATTAATGGTTAGGCTATGAACTTTATAGTCTAAACATATAAGGAAAAAAGGAATCATTAAGAAGAGTAATTTGACATCCTGTATATTTGTAGTGGAAGATGTCATTCTTGTCACTTAGGCACATTAGTTCCACATTCCAGCACTTGCTTCCTGCACTTTTCTTTTTTACCCTAGCATTTTGGACATTAGTTCCACGTTCTAGCCCTTGCTTCCTGCTCTTTTCTTTTTTACCCTAACATTTTGGACATTAGTTCCACGTTCTAGCCCTTGCTTCCTGCTCTTTTCTTTTTTACCCTAACATTTTGGACATTAGTTCCACATTCCAGCCCTTGCTTCCTGCACTTTTCTTTTTTACCCTAGCATTTTGGACATTAGTTCCACATTCTAGCCCTTGCTTCCTGCTCTTTTCTTTTTTACCCTAACATTTTGGACATTAGTTCCACGTTCTAGCCCTTGCTTCCTGCTCTTTTCTTTTTTACCCTAGCATTTTGGACATTAGTTCCACGTTCTAGCCCTTGCTTCCTGCTCTTTTCTTTTTTACCCTAACATTTTGGACATTAGTTCCACGTTCTAGCCCTTGCTTCCTGCTCTTTTCTTTTTTACCCTAACATTTTGGACATTAGTTCCACATTCTAGCCCTTGCTTCCTGCACTTTTCTTTTTTACCCTAACATTTTGGACATTTGTTCCATGTTCTAGCCCTTGCTTCCTGCTCTTTTCTTTTTTACCCTAACATTTTGGACATTCGTTCCACGTTCTAGCCCTTGCTTCCTGCTCTTTTCTTTTTTACCCTAACATTTTGGACATTCGTTCCACGTTCTAGCCCTTGCTTCCTGCTCTTTTCTTCTTGAACCTGTTATCAGTTTGCCATCCATTTCCTATTGCAATATTACTAGATTATCATTTTTTAATGTAATACAGACAATTTATTCCTCAATTGCAACAGGCACTTTATTTGTAGATGAAACAATGAAATATCAAGTTGTTTGGTAGCAGCAATCTCTTCATTAGTTACAGATCTCTTTAATGTGGAATTATTTAGATGACTTTTACTTCTGCAGTGATTGTGCATATTTACTGATACTGGTGGATTGTAGAAGTTTGAGTAGACTTTTATGATGCAAATGTTCTGAATTGGGCAGTTTTGTCCTTATTGGTTCATGCATTTTGTTTCATTGCTTACTGGAAAAGTGTTCAAAACAATAAATTTAAAATGCGCTCTAACAAGTGTGCTGTTTTATACAAAGAATATAATTGAATAGAGTTAGGTGTATCAAAGAACACATGTATGCTTCGTGTGCAAGGGGCCTATGATTTGAAAACAGCCCAAAGGTAATCTTTATCCGCCCTGGCCGCATGCATTTTCTTAGAGTGTGGGTTTCAATGTTGTTTCAATAAATGTGAGTTTCAAGGGCAGAGAAGTTTTAATGCTAAGTCTATTTTCATTGTGAGACTGTATTGCTTTGTTTAGCAGATGTCTGTTAATGTTTGTGCTATAAAATGCAAAATAAAAGTTTTAAATGAAATCCAAATAATTGTAGTAGAAGTATAGTATGCACAGTGTTTATGGTAAATTGGATGAAATAGCCAAGTAATACGACATTGGAATGGCTGCAGGGGACACTAAGGTCATATTTTGGTAGTCTGTTCTTCACTTTGAGTTTAAAAGTTGGTATCCCACAATTCCATTGGAGTGGTTGGGTTTGCATAATTATGTATGCTAATGGTATGTTAACCAGTGTACAGATTTGTACCTCTTTCTCAAGGGACTTTGTCCAGATTTTTGATGTTTCCAGGTTGAGAGGTATGCTGGCCATTAGTAAATTTGGTGGTAATAGTCTTATGAGCCTTTAGATAAATGCATGCTGTGCCTTAAAACTACTATAGTTCTTAAAGGTTATTGAGCTAGAGTGCAGCTTATATGTACTATGATTGGATGAATGGATAAGGACCAAGATCATTTCCCATCATAAGGGAAATTTTATCAGCTGCCACTATAATCTGAAGATGGATATGATTATCAGCAACTTAGATCAAAGTCCCCATTAATTAAAGCATTTTTGCTAAGTGCCATATCCTCCTGCCCTCATGCAAAATGATATAGTGAAACAATAATCCCTACTATTTAAAATTTTACCCGAGGACAAAATTAATCAGGAATGAGGAAATGTGAAGTGGGATACAGATGGGTGGAGGTTGGTAAGGAAAGAGTTGATGTTATTAGAATCTGTATTGAGTAGCTTTACAATTTGCAGTAAACAAAAGATGAAACATTCCTTTAAGTCATAAGGGATATTGTTTTCTAATCAGTTCAGTTATTTTGTGTTGTCTTATTTTGTTTATGTTACTCATATCTGTGACAGTCAATTGAAATTACATTGCAAAACAGGGTATTGGGCAATAGAGCCAGGATTAAAATAAAAACATTTTTTTGTTACTTGCATACTGTCTTGCACAGATGCTGCACAACCTTTAGAGTACTTACACTTGAAACTGTGTTAACATTGAATTAACTGAGCTTAGCAGTACATGATCTTACAGTGAGATGTATGAGTGACAGGATAATAAAAACATCATTAATGAAAACATTCTAAGTACCACACTCCCTTAACTTGCATACTCGAGTATGTTGCTAGTTTTTTTACCAGCCTATCACAATAATTTGCTTGCCTGATAATAAAAATTTTAGAGTATCTTTAAAGAAATTTCTGTACTTGCATAACACATACTGAG
Source organism: Protopterus annectens (assembly GCF_019279795.1). Taxonomy (NCBI): domain Eukaryota; kingdom Metazoa; phylum Chordata; order Ceratodontiformes; family Protopteridae; genus Protopterus; species Protopterus annectens. The sequence continues at coordinate 1,487,197,776 of NC_056731.1, read as the reverse complement.
GTAGTATATCACTTCTACTTCCTGTAAGTTTTGCATGGTCACATCCGCAATGTGCTAGAAAGCGTCATTGTGCATGAAGTGCAATGTGGTGATACATTTGCATTCCCTATGGTACATGACTTGCATTTCTCCTATGATGCTTACAGGTTCTGTATTGTCAGAGACTTTACATCTGTAGCTGTATACAAAAGATTGCATTGCTTGCATGTACACAACTCGACAAACAAAAACAATAAAATGCACTTCCACTGCTTGGGTGTCTAGCCCCTTTCTGTCAGTTTTATAATTAAAAATAATTTTATTCCTTGTAGGAGAAGTAAACTAATTCATTGCAAACAGCAACAAATAGCTTAAGCAGTCAAGGAAAATACAAACAAAACTGAGAGTAGAAAGCATCAGTATATTATGTACAAGTACAGGAACAGACTTACATGAATTTCTGATAGCCCTATACTGACAAACCTCAAAAATCTAACTGTATAATTCTATTCTGCTTCTGTGAGTCTTGCTAAACCTATAATCAGAGTAATACTGAAACAGCACTTAGTTGTGGTAAAGTATAAAATGCTATCACTCCATTCAGCTATGCTTAATGTTGTAATTAATTGTTGAAGTTATCTCTCATGTTTCACTGAAGCCCAGTTTTATTATGACAGTAATAGCTCTTGAATTATTGGAACTTTGCAAGTGACTACACAAAGCAATGGGCTGAATGATTTATTTTATCTGTGTAGGAGTTTGAATGAATGCTTTTTATAGTGATGAACTATATGGTATGTTAAACAATATGGTTATGAATAAGTATGGTTGTGACTCATCAATTATCTGTACTCTGTCACTAGTATCATTCTTACTATTTTACTAAAGGTTAAAATGCAGATCTATAACATGAGCATATTATGATGACACCATTATCCAGCCAGGAATTAATGTTCTAATTAAGCATATCATATGACAGGACGGTATGCTTAGGTACCACAGCAATGGTTCAAAATCTCAGATGATATTTCAGTCTCTGCCTGTGCTTAATCCTCAAGTGATGGTTAATCCTCACCCTTCTTTAGCTAAAACACATATTTTAATGCTGTCAGGTTGTCTTAGTGGTTGTATTAACACAGCGATTCCCATCTTACAGTTTCAGGAAAGGACACCGATTTCTGGTTTGTAATAAGGTGAGGATGAAATGAAAATTCAGTAGCAGGTCTCCTTCTTGATGGGAGATTTCAAGGTGCAGATGAGAATGGGAAGAAAGCCTCTGTGTAGCTGGTGTAGGGGAGAGAACGAGAGACAGTGAGAGTATACTTATGTACAGGGAATCATCATATATTGCTCACATTTCCTTCTTGAAAAAGTCACTGGTCATTCTTTGGCTGCCAGACAAAGATTGTACCAGAATTTCATTGTGTGCCCTTTTCCTGCTTATGAAATTAATTTAATATATTAATTTGTTAACCATGTCAATGAAGTGGTCATTGTGGGCCCTTAGTAGCCATGGTTCAGACCTCAAGGGCAAGGGTAACTCTGACCTCACAAGACCCAAACACAGTGAAAGATTTGAAACATGAACATAATAAATGTAAGACAATTTCCCTTCTTAGTCTAGCAGAAGCATATTAGTGTTAAGCAGGAATGAAAATCAAACCAGAAGTAGATAAAAATCAGGCAGCAACTGAATGTGCCAAAAAAAAAAAACAAAAGAAAGAATATAAGGTGTAGGATGAAATGAGGAGGCAAGAAATGTGGAAAATGCATTAATATAGTTGCAAGTGTAGAAAACTCCTGGAAGAACCTCATGTTGATCAGGCTCAAACACAGGAATGGTAAAGAAGAGGCAAATTCAAACCAAAAGATGAAAGGTTAATATTGGTGGCCCAACATAGTGGGTTACCTACACATTGGTTTACAAAGCCCAATGAATATGTGGAAGAAACAGACAAATGTAGGTTTTATAAAACAGAATTGGAAATATTTGCACACCTTGTTGCTGGTTATGACATACTAATGGCAGAAGGATCATATACTGAAAGGCATAATAATGTGGCAAGACTGTGGCACAGGGGATTGTGCAAACATTGTAATACTGAAGTGATTGAAAAACACTGGAAACATGAACCATAAAGCATCATACAAAATGATGAAGTGTACATCATATGGGATCACCCATTTCTGACAGTTCAAAAGACAGATGCAAGAAAACCAGATATAGTAGTTCATGAAAAGAAGACAAAAGCAGCATTGATCATTGCAATCACTACACCCAGTGACTACAGTGTCTTGCATACAGAGAGACACAAAGTCATAAAATATCAGGATTTGCAGGCAGAAATGAGAACAATGTGGAAGAAAGATACCCAGACAGTCCCAGTAGTAGAATGGGCAATGGGTCTTATAAAAAATAATTTACAGTCATACTTGAATATTTTACCAATACATTTAACTCCATACAAATTGCAGAAGGAGTCATTACTGGGCACATTGCAGGTACTGTGAAGAGCACCTTTGGCTAACATCAAAGACTAAAACAATGCTAATTTCATGAACTTTAATTGCACTTTGACTTAGGAATGCGGTCAGTTCCAGTCATGGTATTAGAAACGCAAAAGACTTGGGGACAAATTAAAAAAAAAAGCAAGGATGAATTTAATATATGGAAACCCTAGGGTAGCCAATCACGTAGCGTGCTTTTGGGAGGTGGGACAAAAAAAGAGTATCAGGAAGATAGCTGAGCAGAAACAAGGAGAATGTAGAAACACTATAGAGACATTAAGCAGAGATCAGGAGTGTGCCCTGGGTCCTGACGTTATGAGGCAGATACTTTAGCCACTGAGTTATCCCATTGTTACTGTGGCAGCTGTCTTTCAATAAATGAAATGAAGTCAATTGGAAACCATCCAACAAACAGTCAGAGCATTGGCTGAGCAGTGGATGGTAGAGGCTTGATGCTAGAGAAGAGAATCATCAAGAAAGAACAGATTGAGGAAAAGTCTGAGAGTGCAACAAGAATTTTATTTATTTATTTTTTTGTAGTATGCAGTAGGATTAATGAATTCACGGCAAACAGCTTATAGACATAAAAATGTGCAGTTTTAAATTTTAACTTTGTTTTTCCTGTTTCATTTACACAAACAAGATTTTTCAGTTTGGAAACTCTTAATAAATCCACGTCAGACTAGTATGATAGTGATATGAACACATTTTTATTTAATATGCATTTCCTTTAAAGCACAACCTGATATAATACATGAATAATAAAGCACATTGTATTAACTGTTTCAGTCTTCTTCATCAGTATTAGTTATTAACTATAACACTAACGACCCAAAGCAACTAACGTTGCTACAAATACTAGCAAGCTGTGCAATCTTTGATTTGCTACCATATTGGGACAACAAGTAGTAAAATGTATTTGAAGTAGTTGTCATATTATTGTTATTCATCAAAACATTTTTAGGAAGTTCATTTATGATTTTATTAATACTTTCAGATTTAATACACAAGTGGACTTTTCCAAGTCTCAGATTTCTTCAGCTTATACTTGGTTATTATAGGAATTTATAATGTTGTTATTACTGCACAGTGTCTGCAAGCATCTTATTTTTAGACTAACTATATCCAAAGTTATTTTTTGCTGATTTCTTGTTTTTCCTATAATAAGATTTGTTCCTTCTGAAGTAACCCTTCAACTGCCAAATAGTTTCAAAATCATTTTGTTTGCTCAAAATCAATGACTTCCATATGGACTTGAGTACAATGTTTTCTTTTAAATTTAAAATGAATGAAGTCCTACATTGTGCTGTAGTTTTTGTTTTTTTTCAGGATTTCCATTATTCTATCAATGGTCACTTTTTTTCCATTTTTTTTTTTTTTTTTGGTATTTACAGCATACCCCTTTAAATGCCGCGGTGGTACGGCGGTAGCATTGTTACCTCACAGCAAGAGGTTCTCCCATTCAATTCTCGGTGTGGCTTGGGAGTGCCTTCTGTGTGGAGTCTGCATGTCCTCCCCGTGGTTGGGTAGTGTTCAAAAGACATGCATGCGTAAATGGACGTGCCTTCGTTGAAAGTTGTGCGTCAAGCTGGCACCTCGGTGTTTCGTAAAAATCTACTGCCAATCATTAGCATACCTGAGCTCTGCTGTGGCGATCCCTTTCCCGGGAAAAAGCCGAAAGACAAACAACAACAACAGCCTACCCCTTGACTTCTGGTATATAGTCATAGCAACATGATTTTTTCCAGACATTTTACCCATGTTGCATTTCAGTTTACCCATGTTCTTAACACTGTCAGATTTAGGAGTTTATTAATTTTTCAATGATAGTGTGTTTTTGTTGAGACTTAATTCTATCATTAATAAGATGGATCTAGTATCTGTTGACAGATTATTGTAGAAGTAACAACAAATACTTTTCCTGTTCTCTGATACAGATTGTCATACTTATGTTATGATTATCAATGTTCACTACTTATGAGGCACAACAGCAGGATGAGAACTTGCAGCTTTTCCAAGTCTCCCAGTTAAATGTTACTGATATACTAAATGCAAGGAAATATAGCATATTCATACTCCTCAGAGATACACGCAATCAGAATTCTAGAGTTCCAGCTGTTTTTCTTTTTCTGTTCCAGCTGTTTCTCCTTTTCTGTTTTCCAAGTAAATAAGAATGCCAAGCTCAGTCAGTACTGTATTAGAGATTTATTGTTTTACTTGAATGATTAGTAAATATCACTTTAATGCCACCTCAACAAAGTCTCACTGTTACAGTGATGATACACAAAGAGGAAGGATAACCAGAAATGTCAGCACCAATGCTTCAGAAAAAAAAAGAAGTTGATGCCACCTGTATATACATAGTTCATAGGTTCATAGATAAGTACTAGGCTATTGGCCCTAGGGCCTATATAAGCCTAGCCAAACGGTGGTCTAAATGTAAGTGTCATTTTTGTGAGAGGTAAATATTTGGATGTATCTTTGACAATGATGCATTCATTTATTATTTATTTAGTCTTTAATTATTTATTTGTTTATTAGTTAGTTATTTACTTAATTACTTATTGACTTACCCTTTTTGGCATTCCACTATCTGTTGACTGTCAGCTCCATGAAGTCTATTGACCTATTTTTACCTTATGGAGTCAGATCTATTCCCAGCACATTCATTGCCTATGAGGTAACAACCAATCAAGCAGCTATTATCTAGGCAGGTGTTTGGGCATTGTATGGATGTAGCGATGTGGGATCTTTATCACCCCAGAGAAACTGCCTGTTCCCCGATACTGAAGCATGCCCACAAAGGGTAATTCACAAGCTTGAGTGGATTCACTCATTTCCCTACCCAAGGGGCTTGTTCTTAGGAGTGTGGCCTACGCCACTCACCTGGAGTGTCAGATTACCACAGAAAGAGGAGCCAACACAGCTATCTCTCCCAGGTGAGTGTGACAACATAAGTTGCTTATCTGTCACCAAGCATTCGCTGGATGTTCTAGCATCTTGAGCTGCTAATTGACCACATGTCATTTGGGTCAAAGTCAGGGCTTAGGCCCTCTTGGGTAGTTTTTTGTTTTATTTTGATACGAAACATCTATCTGGATCAGTACCATTTTCAGCTGAAACACTTTTCTGAGAAATGCATTTAATTGCACACCATTACTAATAATACCCAGATTTTAAATAAATATCTTAATGTACAAAGGCAAAATGTCAAACTCTTACTTGATTGTATACCTTACAAATAATGCAAATTTAAATTTCAAAGTGCAAAACTAAAAGTCATGCAATCCATGTAATGTTTATTGCAAATACATTCAGCCAAATACTGTACTAAACTAAGTTCAGTATAACTTCTGAGTTAATGAAGCATACATTAAGAACAGATATAGCCACAAGTGCATGCATTTGTGTTTCCAATGTAATGGCATTAGTGAATCACCTATAACGTAACAGTCATTCAAAAACAATTAGTTCTAAACTATAGAACAGCAGCTTTTTCAGTGAGTCATACATTTTGAACACTCTACATCAATGTCAGCAAGCACCAGTTCACAACTATTTTGACTTGCAATGTTGCAATATCCACACTTTTTTAATTTTCAGCAACAAGTTTCTATTTATAATTTCCAGGATGAGTTGATCTTGCACTTTTTTCACTTTCTCTTATAATATTAGAGCTGACATTACATCTTAAAAGGTTGCTGTTTTAATTAATTGCATAGTGAATGCACATAATGTTGTATATATTATATATTAGTTTAGATTGTTATTACAAATTTATTACACTGTTATAATAAATGAGTTGAAATTGTGGTGTTTTTAATATGTTCTTAATGGGTTGAATAAAAAGTATTTTACAGCAGAACATTTAATGTTAAAGCTTGAAGTAGTATTAAATAGCTGTATTTTTAACCTAGATAATTAAGTTTGTTTGGATATTTATTATTTAATTAATTACTAGGGGTGCAAGATGGCTAACTGGTTACTGGTTCATTATATAAGGAATGTAATGTGTTTTAATTGTATTTCTGATGAAGTCCTGTTTGTATGAGGAAGAAAACACTGTTGTGTGTTTTGATGCATTAAAACAAGATTATATTTTTGCTGCCTTTCACTCATGAAGCCTTGGTTACTGTGTTCCAGAGTGCTTTGTTTTTTTTTTTTTGTTTTTTTGTTCTTGTGATTTTTGAGGCATTTTTTCCTCTTTTGCTGTGCTTTGAATTAATTGTTCTTGTCGATATTCAAAAAAGTTCTTAATGTAGACATTACTCTTTAGTCTATAATAACAAGCGTGTGAATCGTTGTCCTTCAATATTATTAGTCGAGGTCTACAGTTCTCTTATTCTAGGCTAAAGGTGTCCTTCTGCTTCTTAGTTACATCACTGACTATTGCCAGTATATCTTAGCAACCTGATTTTAAATCAAAGCAATTTAATTTATAGGGAGTGCATAGACCATAGAAATATTGCTATGTATAATTTAGATGCACAAGAAATTAACCAAGATTCCACAATTTTTTTGTTTGCTTCCTTTTACTTGGTATCTAATGCTTCAGAATGAATGTGATAGATAAACATGACATAAATTAAATACTTTCAATTGTTTACATTTTTTTGCCTGTGTAAGATTTATCGACATTGCTTTCAGCAAAACTAACTTGCATAAACGTAATCTTCTTGAAATAAGAATATTTTCAGAAACTGCAAAAATAAGCATTTTCATTCTCCACAAATGTACTGTGGCCTTACGCCCTCTGATCTCATATAATTACCTCTAAGGTTACTATATCTTCTCATGGTATTTATTTTCCACGGATTCCACTTTGGTTAAAATTTACTTTGCGGCATTAGAATGAAAATCATTATGCTCAATACTGCAAAGTATTTGATTAGCTGCAGGGTAATGCTCACCTGAAATTCTGTGCAATCTTTGAGTTGGTATATACAAGTAACAAGTGATATGAGGTGCAGGAGAGCTTGCCCCTCTTGAAAAACAATGCTTTTGGTGTGTTTCACTGTGATTTAAAGGTCTGGGTGAGTTCAATGAAACCATGTGTTTTGTTGTTTTTTGGTTCAGGATATCAGTGTTCAATCAACTCAAACAAGTGATACAGACCTTTCAACATTACAGGATATTCGTAGCAGAAGGACTGATGCCAGCACGCTCTGGCATTCATGAACAAATGCACAACATTTCTTTTTTTTTTTCATTGTTGCCATACTTGTAGACTGGAGCTACATTTGCATATAAAAATGTTGGTGGTGTTTCAGTAAAAAACAAACAAAAGAATCTTAAGCAAGTTCACAACATGTCTCCCTTGCTGACGAATGCTAGGTATGAAGAACAGAGGCAGCAGAAGAAGCCTAAACTGCCTTGTAATAGGTCTCAGAGATATTAGGGGACACTGCACTGAATCAGATGTTGAAACTGATTAAAGGTGAGAAAAAAATAAACAACGAGAGGCAGAAAGAAATAGGAAAGACATTCATTAACTGTTTTGATGCATTTACAGAGGGCCATGGGGCAAACCAGACTTTATATTTCAGAAAATAAAATGAAGCTGGAGTTTTCAGAGGTGCATTAGACAGAAATGGATGACCAGCACTGTAGGAAAAACATATGGTTCATAGACCTGTTGGATAACGCAGAAGCAAACGATTGACTGGGTTTCAATAAGCAATTGCTAGTGTCTTGGGTAAAGATGCAACAGCAGGAAGTGGCAGTAGAAAGAGCCCATGGTGTCTTTGCTCTGGGATCCTTAGAAGGTTTAACAAAGTCAAAACAGTTCATTATTCAGTTTACAATGCATGCATAGAAAGAAACTTTTTCATATTCCTTGTTGCAGCCTAGGAAGAAACTCTTTCTCTATCCTGAGTAAGATTTCCACAAGTCTAAAAGAACTAGGATCATACTTGTGAAGCAACAGTGCTGATTAGAAAAGTTGCAATTTCAGACTGTATATCCAATATTTTTTAAAGTATTTGTGTTTCGCAGAATCATGCAATTTTTAGAGCCTACAGGTGTTGTACTAACAATAAAGGAATAGGATGAAAAATGAGACCAGGGTTGGACATGGGGAGGTGATGACTCAAGTGGTCATCTGGGACAGTGGATTAAAACTGAAGGAATGAACCTTGATTCATTCCCACTTTTTTTCAGAGAAGGCTGTCTCAAAAAATGAACGTGACTGTTAGTAAAGCAAATGTAAAGAGAATTCAATGACAATAATGCAGCTGTTACAAAAATGTAGCACAGTGAACAGAAAGGGATTAAGTCTAAAACCATCAAGTCAAGGGGAATAAAATTTGTTAGTAAGGATACTGAGGATGTCAGTGAACTGAATTAAATTGTACTTAATATCACATGAGGATGGACATATGTTGTCACTTGTTAATTTCCAGTTCGTCGGCTTGACTCAAATTATGTGAGCATTTGTTGACTGTTTAAAAGACATTTTTCTTTTTCTTTTCAAAATATTAACAGAAAGCCAGATTTTAAAGTGAAATAATAAAAGGGTGTGTGAAAATGCTGCTACTTGGCTGTTTTATACTTCATAATTTAGAATTTTAAGTTGAGTAATTGCTATTTGCAGCCAAAGGGAGTCTACATTCAGTGCTAACCATGGTAGAATAGCAAAGAAAGACATTTATTTATTTAACATTTGTTAACTGGGAATGTCTGCCATGGAGCAAGACAATTTTCAGTGGAGGCCTGGGGAGAAACCCTCCAGATGCATGCCTTTGTAACTTGGGAGGAAACTGGAGCACCCAGAGGAAACCCATAAGAACTCAGAGAGGGCATGCAGACTCCACACATAAGGAACCCAGTCAAGAATAGAACCAGAGCACATCTTGCTGTGAGGCAACAACACTAACCACTGCACCACTGCACTGTAATTTGGTGTGAGGGGAGCTTGTTGCTATTATACTTTTTTTTTTTTTTTTTATAATGAAAATTTATGATATTTGTTAAGATAATTATGAAAGAGGTACTACTTGGGGGAGAGGTTATCCTGTCATTTTACAGTAAGCTGCTCTTTGTAGTTTACTAATGGATTTTTCTGAGCAGATAGACATTTTCCTGTAAAAGATGTTAATTGGTAATGCTAAAATGGGAAATTGCAGTGTATTGAATTGTTACCTGGAAAGGTTTTTTTTTGTTTGTTTTTTCCCAGCAGCTACACAAAATAATTAAGACCTACTGCAAAATGGAAGCCTGTTTGCAAGAAATGCAGATCTACTGGGTAACGGGATACTAATAGAGGTTAACATGTTCAGATAAAAGAGAATCTGTTAGTTTGTCTCCAGTGTAATGATTACTATCATGGAATGATAATGGGTTACAAATCTCTGGGAAAAGGGTTTTCAGCTCTCTCTTATGTAAAAAAGACATTTCTAGAAGACTGCATGCTTTCAAAAACATACATGTGTTAGTACAAGAATATTTGCAATTAAGTAGATGTAAGTATAATTTGTGAGAGGCTTTGGCCTGTGATGCTTTAGTCTGTGATAGTATACAGAGGGAAGATACCCTACAGCTGGGGATCCTTCAAGACAAGGGCAGTTGCAAGACATTGAGTGGCAAAGGATTAGCAGGTATTATGAGTCTATCCTGTTATCATTTAACTAGAAAAAGATGACAGATGTAGGAGATGTCAGTGGTGAAACCCAAGTCTTTTAAAATATGTTAAGTAGGAAGGTATTTTGTGCCATATCTATTATCATGGGATTGGCATACATAGCTCAAATGGGTAAAAGTAGAAAAAATCGGTGCTCCTATTACTACAAGGCAAGTCAAAGATAGACATAATGAGAGTCTTCTGAAATCATTTATATATTATTGACAGGCTTGAGGTGCTCGGTATTTCATTCTCCAGTTGTGCTGTATTGGTTCTAATTATGATGGCTAAGAACAGAATACCTCACATATACTGGAAATTCGACATATATCAATGGAGTGAGCTTTCCACACTGGATCAACTTCAGTTACTGAATTGGAGAAGATATTTAAAAGTTATTTTATGCACTTTTTAGATGACATTTATGAAAATCAAGGAAAATGTGGCATTTACATGACATCACTGTCTGGAGTGGTTATTGGAGATGTGGAAGCTCCAATACAGGGGAGATGAGACAGTGCAAAGCTAAGCTAAATTTGGAAAACAAGAACTATTTGAAATAGTTGATTCAGATATGTACTACAAGAGGGTATATCTTAAATATACAGACTTTGCAGCAAGGGTCCAAAAATAGGCTAAGTTACAGTGCAGTTCCGTAACTTAATACAAAAAAAAACAGTTCAGCTGTTATTTATTTACTTATTTATACAATTTGTTAACTGAGACAGAGAACTGATCCTATTGGATCAGTTTCAGTCTCTGCCCAGAACGTGAAAACATATCAAATGGAAAAAATAACAATAATTTATACAATAAAAGATCAAACTAAAAATAAATGAATAGTTAATATACAATCGAAAAGATTTAATACTGGGGTCAACAGAAATTACAATATACAATATTTGCATCAGTTAGAGTTGCGACACATTAGAAGTTAGAAAATAAATACTATAGTGAAAAGAGACTAGCTTATGTTTCCAGGAGCAGAGCATTTGCAAGCAGCTTGTGGTTAAAAATGTTCTTTGAGGCCAGAAGGTGGAGTAGTTAGAGAAGTCTGTAAGATTTGAGGGAAGATCCCTCTGGAGTTTGGGTCCAAGGGTAGAAAGGGAATGATTAGAGCACTGAAGTCTGGTTTTAGGTGCTTGCAAGACAGCCCTTGAGTGGCTGTGAAATCTAATGTTATATGATGGAGTCTGTCTAATTAAGCTAGAGGAATAAGAACGGCACGTATTTTCTTTCAGGAGCCTGAAAAGCTGGGACCAAGGAATACATTGTCTTGCTGCTGAAAAGGAAGACAGTTGGTTTTGGTTACAGTAAAACAGAAGTGCTCATACTTTGAGGAAACAGTAATGAAGCAAAATAATTCAAGATTGTCTGGATGGTGGTAGAGTTCCTTTTATATGCAGATTGCACAAGAGGTAGGGAGCACTCATTTTGGACTTGAAAAAACCCTTTGCCAATAGCATTTCTTGTTGAATGGGAGAGAAAAAAGGAGATTCTTTTTGGCCCAGGAGAACAGAGAGTTTCTCATCTTGCAGGTGTTTTTAAGATGAAGGTGGATGTTAAGTGAGGGATCAAGCCAGTCACCTTGGTATCTGAAGGCACTGACCTACTCAAGACCATTGTTAAGATGGTTAAGAAAAAGAAGTGAGTGTGGGTTCTTTTGCTTTGGAGTGGAGGTTCTAAAGACCATAGTTTTAGTTTCTGAGGAGTTACATAATAGTTTTTTTGCTGTTGGACCAACAGAGTCCAGTGAACATATCAGTTGTATTTAAGAATGTTTATAAAGATTTATATTCAGACACATCAGTAAGTATGAATCAGAGAGGAAAGAGGTAAGGGTTCTTTAGTGGGGTAGTTTTGCTCAAGTCAGGGAGATGATAGCACTAGTAACAGAGTCTGAATTGTCAGCACTAATAGCTCCATTGATGAAGGGAAAGACTATGAGCTCTGATGGAAAACCAGTGCAATTGTTCAAGATGATGGGGGAAGCAGACATTTGGGATGTTATTCAGAGTAATAAAGGAAATGTTAGAAATGGATCAGATTCCTCATTTTTGATAGGAGAACATGATAACACCATTTCCAAAATAGGGAAGAAATGGTATATTCTCATGAGTCTACAAGCCTATTTCAGTTTTAAATGAGAATAATATTTGTATGACAATTTTAGCATAAAAGGCTATAAAAGAGTTTGCCCAGACTTATAACTGTTGATCAGTGTTGGTTTGATTTGATGGTACTAGATGGAGTAATTTGTTCAGGTCTTCAGAGCTGCCCTACAATTAAAAATATACAAGGGTTCAACAGCAAGGGTAACAATGCAGGATTGCCTGAAGAGTTGGAGCTACAGAGTAGAACAATTCATTAATGTCCATTCTCCCTCTTCAAACAACTCATTAATGTCCAGTATCCCCTTTCTGCTTGCCCTGTATTTGGAACATTTGGCCATGGTGCTGTGTGCATCAGTTTTGAATGGTTTTGCAATATGAGGTTAGGGATGTTAAATGGTCTTTATATGCTGATAATCTGCTGGTATACCTGGTGACCCAAAGGGAAGACATAATTTGGCTATTGAACATACTGGGTTTTTTTTTCTGCTTTTTTTTTTCAAGCTATAAAATTAATATAGTAAAATCTCAAGTATTTGTTTTGAACTCTGCATCTCTCTTGTTCCTCCAGGCACTTTATTCCATATTGTGGAACTCTGACTAGTTTGAATATTTAGGTATCCATCTGTCCCTCACTTTTCAGTGAATGGTAGTCATAATTTAAGCAGGGCCAGAGTTGGACACTTGTTTAGAGTTAGCAGCGACTGATATGAATTTTTCAGCTGTAGGTTTTGATCTGCCAAATGTCTGCTTTACCAAAAGGCTCATCATGTTTTTAAATGCTTCTGATGTACACAGACCTTAAAATCTTTTCAGAGTTGATAAGTATTGCTGTGTTTTTTTATGGAAGAATAATAGAGACAGAGAGGCGTGGGAAAAGAAACTCTGGTGAATTAGGGGTTCCATACTTTGTGACAGACTGAAGAGTAGCACAGCTGGTGGTTCATTACCTTTGGAATACAGAAGAGAATCACTCATCTTGGAGAACACTTAGTAGGTTTATCAGGATCTGGGAGAGCTTTATTTTGGAATAAGGAGCTTGATGAAATCTCAGACTTTTTTGCGACTGGGTGGATAATTATGTCATAAATGAAATCTGCGTTTAGTTACAAAGTGAGAAGTGGTGCACTGAGAATAAATTAACAGAACAATGGCCAACAATGCTGCCTTCTCCATTGACTGCCAAGATACTGGAGTGAGTTTGCAGCAGTTTATGGTGTGCACACTTCTCAAAAAACTCCAAACATTGGGATGGAAGTTACTCTGTAAATATTTTACGCAACAAGAAGACTGACTCATATATTCCCTTGACTTTTGACTTCTTATTGCAGGTATCTAAAGGTTAAGATTGTCTTCTGGTTACGTATGATTTGAGGCAGTCCTATGTTGGAACAGTTGAAAAGAAATTTACATAATTTTTTTGGAAGTGTTTGGCCAAGATGAATGACTTTCTTGCCAGAACCACATTTACTGGAGATTCTTTTTTTAGGAGGATGGCAACGTATGACTTTGCTTTGATTAATCTGACTCTTTTAGAAGACATGAAAGGCTATAACTGAGAAGTGCAAACTTTCAGACCCTCAGACAAAAAAGAAATACATAAAACGCCATAAAAATGGCTAAGATGGAATGCTAGGGACTTGAGGAAGACGAAAAACACATATATATTAATAAATGGATTCCTTGACATTGATATCCAGTAACAAAGCCAAGGTGGAGCAAAGGGGGCAGCTTACTTGGGTGCAAAGTATTAGGGAGCATGAGTGGCAAATACCAATTAGTCTTCAGTCATTACCAGCATTTAAATGTCAGTATTGCAATTTGTGGTCTGAACAAAAGTATACTGTGCCACACTCTAAGGGCAGAAGCAATGAGTATAAAATACTTTTTATGCCAATACAGCAGCTAACTGCAAATAAAGCACATTCTGCAACATTTTTAATAATAATAATAATAATAATAATAATAATAATAATAATAAATAGCAGACAAATTATCAAAAGTGTTTATTAAAGCCTCCTGGATTGCAGTGACAGTCTTCACACCTCTGGAAGAATGTGGTAATGGTCTTTCAACAGTTAAGGGACTATTCATGGACAGCCTTGGAATGCACAAGGCTCCACAGTGTGGCAATGTGCATTTTAGAAGAAGGTGCAATAGAATGAGGCAATGTGGTAAGCACATAAACTGACTTTTATCGAATAACAATTTTTGTCACATCAGTATTAACAAGTAATTGTAAACTGAGATGTGAAAAATTACTACAGAAAATTGTGGAGTTTTGCATCAGTAGACTGACAGAGTAGTAGGTGGTGACAACATGCTTGGCACAACAGTGACAGGCATTAGTAACAGTAAATATTATTAGCAGTAGCACTGCACAAAATTTCACATGATATGACTGCAGTACTGCTTCCCTGATAGTACACCTGACAGCAATGCCAAAAGGCAAAACAATGCAGATTGACAGCAGAATGCTGTTAGGTACAATGGCATGAGAATTCCATGGTGGGTGTAATCTTTAATACTCAACTCTAAAGAAATTGATGATAAATATAATAGGACAGGTAAGAAACTTTTGGTCATACAGTTGTACATTTACCACATCAGACAACATCTCTGTAGTGACTTGGAATAAAACTATGATCACATTTCACTTTGATACCATGAACTGGCTTGAGCTCTGCATGTTCCCAAATTTCAAATCCACATATTAAATATAAAAGATAAAGATTTTGGTGAGTGAATGTCAGAAAATCTTTTTGATGTTGTTAAGTTAGTGGTTCATAATGTAGCCATTATAGGTTTGAGCAAATCAAGTCAGTTACTATAAACCCCAGTTGTATGGACTTTGATTAGTGACCACAAAACTTTTCATTAAAGCACTACAGACGTTATGTTTTATGAATTCTTAAGTTTGAAAATATGCAATGATTGAGTGCTCATGAGCAGAATATGAAGCCTTACCTTAAGTTTGAACTGCTGAAAGTGCAGAACAGGATGAAGGAAACAATAGCATATGAATAATAGAGTGAAGGCTACTCTATTCACTGTCATTTATTTTTTAAAACATTAACTCTTTTGATCACCAAATTGTTATGAGAATCAAACACGCTGTTCTACATAGTACCTTCTGCTTCTGCACCAATTAAATCGTCCATTTTGATTTAAAGTGTTGCATCAGTGTGGTCCTTCACCTTCTCATTTCAGCCACAGTGACAGAGAAGTGCAGCCATGATTGCGAGGCAGCAATTCTTTAGTGAATATTTACATTTTCTATAGGTGCCATGTCCAATACTATGCCTTAAGCAATATATTACATGACTCAAAAAAAAACTCATTATGTTTATAAGAATTATGATAGACTTCCAAGCTTTGCTGCTTACATGGGTATGACAACCATAGCTTTTACTGCCACCATAAAACTTCTGCCTGAGTTACAACATGGCGTTACTTTTTTTCTCTCTCCATTCTAACGATTGGTGCAAATAGTGGCCATGGTGATAATCAAAGAAGATGGTGGTCTTGAGCCCCAAATATAGAAAAAAACACTTTGATGTCATATAATATTTTTTTCAATGAAAGCTGTAATGGATGGATATGAAATCTGTGGCTTCTTTGGGGTTGACTGCATTTAAATTTTTGTCATGTGTTACAGCGCCTCACATTTGAAGGTTACATTGACATCCCTCCTCACAGAAGTGACAGTAATTTACCTGAGTGTACCTTGAACAACAGCTGTATACTTTGGCAAAAATAAAATTTGTTGAAATCCTTGTTGAAAAATAAGTATGCAAACTTGGTGATGCTTGGCAATTGCTTTTTTCTAATAAACTGCTTCTTTTGCTTCCTGTCTGTGATACCTAACGTCTGTATCATCTTCACATCATTTTAGTTGTACATGCATGCCCCGTCATTTGTCTTTTTATCTTATGGTTAACGATATCATTCTTCATAAAGCATACTACTGTTCTCTTCTGCCCTGTGTTCCGACTTTTCTTCCTCTTCCTTCTCATCATGTGCCCTGAAATGCTGCTAGTTTTTGCAGTGAAGAGAATACTTGCCTACAACAAACCCTGAGTGATTTCATGGTGTAATCTTCAGCCATATTCTTTTCAACATCCAACCTTCAGCTAAGTGAATGAGACAATGAAAGAGCCCTCTAATCTATCCCTGACTATCATGACAAGTTATATCTGCAGAGCTCAGAATTTTGATATATGCATTTTGATATACTGTTAGTACCATTATTCTCTATATTTCTTTTACTACATGGTGCTATTTCTTTTAACGGGAATGCTTTTTGAAGCATCTGTCTATATCTATATCGATATCTATATATACACAGTAGATACAAAAAGTTTACACACCCCTATTAAAATGCCAGGTTTTTGAGATATGAAAAAATGAGACCACAATAAGTTATTTCAAAAGTTTTCCCACCTTTAATTTGACCTATAACCTGTACAATTCAATTTTAAAACAAATCTGTTAGGGGAAAAATATAAAAAATAAAAAACGTAAAATATGTTGGTTGCATAAGTGTGCATACCCTTAAACTAATACTTTGTTGAAGCACCTTTTGATTTAATTACAACATTCAGTCTTCTTGGGTACACACTTGCCATCAATTAAAGGGACTATGATTAACCCCAAATAAAGTTCAGCTGTCCTAGTAGGATTTTCCTGACATTTACTCAGTTGCCTGCTACAGCAAAAGCCATGGTTCATAGAGAGTTTACAAAGCATCAAGGGGATCTCATTGTTGAAAGGTATCAGTCAGGAGAAGGGTGCAAAAAATTTCCAAAGCATTGGATATAGTGTGAAGAAAGTCATGAAAAAGTGGGGAAAATATGGGACAACAGTGACGTTGCAAAGAACTGGATGTCCCTCCAAAATTGATGAAAAGACAAGAAGAAAATTGGCCAGGGAGGCTGCCAAGAGACCTACTGCAACACTGAAGGAGCTGCAGGAATTTCTGGCAAATACTGGTTGTGTACTACATGTGACAACAATCTCCCATATTCTCCATATGTCTGGACTATGGGGTAGGGCTGCAAGATGGAAGCCCTTTCTTGCACAGAAAAACATCCAGGACTGGCTTAAATTTGCAAAACAATACATGAAGTGTCCCAAAAGCATGTGGGAAAATATGTTATGGTCTGATGAGACCAAGGTTGAACTTTTTGGGCACAATTCCAAAAGGTACATTTGGCGCAAAAGCAACACTTCGCATCACCAAAAGATCACCATCCCCATGCTGAAGCATGGTGGTGGCAATATCATGCTTTGGAGTTGCTTTTCTTCAGCTGGAACTGAGGCTTTAGTCAAGGTGGAGGGAATTATGAACAGTTCCAAATACCAGTCACTTTTTGCACAAAACCTTCAGGCATCAGCTAGAAAGCTGAAGATGAAGAGGAATTTCACCTTCCAATATGACAATGACTGCAAGCATACATCCAAATCAACAAAAGAATGGCTTAACCAAAAGAAAATTAAAGTTTGGGAATGGCCCAGCCAGAATCCAGACCTAAATCCAAAAGAAAATCTGTGGGATGACCTGAAGAGGGCTGTGCACAAGAGATGACCTTGCAATCGGACAGATTTGGAGTGCTTTTGCAAGGAAGAGTGGGCAAATATTGCCAAGTCAAGATGTACCATGCGGCTAGACTCCTACGCAAGAAGACTGAATGCTATAATTAAATCAAAAAGTGGTTCAACAAAGTATTACTTTAAGGGTGTGCACACACAACAAAGTATTAGTTTAAGGGTGTGCACACTTATACAACGAGCATATTGTATGTTTTTTTATTTTTTATATTTTTTTCCTGTAACAAATTTGTTTTTCAATTGAATTGTACAGGTTATAGGTCACATTAAAGGTGGAAAACATTTTGAAATTATTTATTGTGGTCTCATTTTTTATATCGCAAAAACCTGGCATTTTAACAGGGGTGTGTAAATGTTTTATATCCACTGTATACACACATATATATATATATATATATATATATATATATATATATATATATATATATATGTATATATATATAAATATATGTATATATATATATATATATATATATATATATATATATATATATATATATATATGTATTCCATACATTTGGTCGAATTACACTTAGTCAAAAATGATACCAGGCATTGCACTTCACTGAAAGCTCCCTTGAGTGAAAGCTTACTTGGTCGAAGTTCATTTGGTCGAAAATGGAATATAGCCACTGCCCCACTGCAATAAGGGGGTGTGTGGGGGGTGTGGGGGGATAGCCCCCAACATAATTTTAACGTATTCACTATTATAAGAAGGTATATCCATTAGAAATGCATTGATTATATATATATATATATATATATATATATATATATATATATATATATATATATCTTTAGTAAAAAGTATTGGCATAATGTGGGGGGCTACACCCCCACATCCCCCCTTATTTAATATTCACACTCCAGGGTTGCACTGCAGTGGGGCAGGGGCTATATTCCATTTTCAACCAAATGAACTTCGACCAAGTGAGCTTTCAGTGAAGTGAAATGCCTGGAATCATTTTCGACTAAGTGTAATTCGACCAAATGTATGGAATCCATATATATATATATATATATATATATATCTATATTAAGCATCCTTGAATTTTTACAAGCTAAAAGTCAGTGTGCTCACTTCATGACCTTGTGCTTGACTGAACTCTGCTTGTCTTCATCATTACCATACACAATGTGACCCTGAAATAAAAGGAAACTGGCCTACCATAAACACGTGATGTGACATAAATATTCAGGTGCCTAACTAAAACAGGAAGAAACTTTCATGCAGTTTAAAGGAGGATTTTGAAACATGAATGACCAGAATACCAGTACAAGTGTTATTGACTCTCCCTGTTCAGTGACCCTGTCTTCTTAGGGAGTAAATACGGGATACTTCTGTCAACATTTCTCACGTACTAAAACATTAACCGGTAGTAACCACCATGAATTCTGTGTACAGCATTAACTATCCTACACTTAAAAATTAGGCAATTGCCTACAATAACAGGTTTCTGAGTAATGTTATTTTACTTCTGAAGTAAAGCCTTGTCTTGCTTAGTCATGAACTTTAGAATGAATAATTCCTCCTGTTAACTTGCAGGACCCTGTATCTGACATGCATGAAATAAAAGGGGTTTCCACCCCCCACACACACACACACAAACACACACCATTCTTAATTCTTACCCAGAAAGATTGAAATGTCACAGAGAAGCCCTGGTGGTCTGCTGCTAGCCTTATGTTAGTCCAAAGCAACATCCTTGTCCATACTATTAACTTTTCAGAAGTATAAAAGTATATTGGCTCCAGCTCTTCAGAAGTTCACTGTCTATGATATGTGTTATATGTGTGTGTGTGTGTGTGTGTGTGTGTGTGTGTGTGTGTGTGTGTGTGTGTGTGTGTGTAC
The DNA here is from genome assembly GCF_019279795.1 of Protopterus annectens. Classification (NCBI taxonomy): domain Eukaryota; kingdom Metazoa; phylum Chordata; order Ceratodontiformes; family Protopteridae; genus Protopterus; species Protopterus annectens. The sequence continues at coordinate 1,487,178,098 of NC_056731.1, read as the reverse complement.
ATTTTGTTGGCTCTGATCCACTCATTCCTTTCTTATGCCAGTTAGTCAAATAATCAGGTATGTTTACCACATGTATACACAGTGTGCAATCACAGTGCAGATTTGTGACTGAAATTATTATGTCTGTATGTATGGTATATTTGTTAAAGACAAATAACATAGCATAGCCTCAAACAGATAGCACTAATTTTCAATAAAACATCTGAATTATATCTGGTGCCTAAAACAGTGAATGGAAATACAGAATAATGGATTTCTAGTTAACTACCGTATTCATTTTAAACTTTGCTTTGGCTAGTAACATAAAAATGTTTCCATCAGCAGTGTAAGCCTTACACAGAATAACTGTATGGTTAACAATATAAAATGTTACATAGCTGTTAGCAGCTATTGAATTAGGCCACTGTGATTGCTTGAACCTAACTGACCCAGCCTGAAAATGTTTGCTGGCTGCTGTCATAAGATTGCTCACTCCTTGATGTACTTCATGGGCGTACTTTTGTTAGAGAAGTTATTGCTCTTGTAGCTGCATTGAGAAAAGGTGTTACTGCAGGCTATTCCACTATGTTTCAGTTTTCATTTTCCGGTCAAGACATGTTTGTCAGATAATGTCAAGGAGTGTTAAATTATTGAACAATAAAGACTTTACTCTGTACAACTCAGCAAATTTTAAGTTGTAACTCTGACAAGCAAGACGTTACAAGAAAATAAAGTGAAGGCTGCATGTTCAGTATATTCCTTTTCTGTTCATATGTCAAACTCATCACAAAGCTGTGAGAAATACATCACTCTCCTCTTGTCTTTTCCACTATTTCCCCTCTTTCAAATTTCTCTGTATGTATACAAATTGCCATATACTAACACTATTGCGCCAAAAATCATCAGAATAACGAAAATGCATTATAAAATGCAGACACGCTAAACAAATCAGCATGTCAATCACAGATGGAAGATATATCACTATTCAAACTCATTGATCCACAACATTCAATCATAAACACTGCATACCTGAATATGATAGTGTGTCCTCTACAATTTGCTGTGGATTAGCTTCCTTCACTGAAAGGATTTTCCTCAAATTACAAAACATAAGAATAGGCAAGAGTCACACATGAATGTTGTCCAACATGAAAAGCTCACCCAGACTTTGTGGCAGTTTGCTGTGAGGGAAAGGTTAGTTTGCTTTTTATTTTTTGTATTTTGTATTACTTTGTTGCCTTCTATTTTGTATACTGTGATTTGTTTTTTTTTTTTACACTGTGTTTTACTTGTATTCTGCTTTTAACTGCATATTAAAACTTGAAAAGAGACCACAGCTCTGTCTCTTGTGAGTTGCACAGATTTTTTTCCATCCTCTCACCCTGTTACTGTTGTATTCTTAAACACCACTGTCTTTCTAGCTGCCTGCCTCTTATGTTAATTTGACCATATATCTCATTTCCACTCTGCTTTGTCTGGCAGTTGTGAGTAAGCACAAATTTAACATTTTGTGAAATCACCCCCTTCAACTATTTAAATTTATTGGCCAACCTACTGTATTCCATAGTACCAGAAAACAAAAGTGCCCACCCCCTTTCAATCTATCTTGCTATTTTAAAAAAGTGGCTCTCCACTAAAATTTAATTTTTTAGACAAGTTACCCACTTTCATATATAATTGCTTAGTGCACATTTCCAGTGTTTAGGATAAACCATTTTTTCCATCTTATCTTTAAGCATCTATTGCAAGACCACCAGTTATTTGAGAGTCTGCATTCTGCCTCTCAGTAGTCATCTTGGGATTCGTGCCTCTGTTTTCTCTTGCTGAGAGAAGAAATACAGGGACATTCTTTCCTGGAGACTGCTGATCAACAGAAAGCCTAATAACTGCTTTGTAGGTGACAGCTTAGAATCTGTGGTTATATTCTGATCCTGGTGAGAGTAGGAGCAGAGTGCATTGATTCCTGACTCTTTCTGGTTGGAGAGTGAGTGTCTGTCATTAATGTATCTGTTTGATCTGTTTGCTATTCAAGGCATCTACCAGAAAAAGGCTACAAGCCTACAGACCTTGCATCATCTGGGACAAGACTGTGGATCACCAAACAGACTGTGGCCTGCTTCTCTTCTTGGGATTGGTGCTAACATTTTGCTTCTGTTGAGAGAAGAAGCAAAGGAGTATTGTGTCCCAACAGAGTGAAGTTGTGGTGAGACCAGCATTAGTAGAAGTCAAGGCAGTAGCCATTTTTGTGACTGCCCTCTTTTCATCATTCTTGACAGGCTAAGCCTTTGTTTTCAATAAGTACTGCTTGATTTCTTTCTAACTTCAGAATATCTTCCTAAATACTTCATCCTTAAATTTTCAGGATCTGCATATTAGTTTCCCCTCAAGTGTTTGGCAGTGCTCTGTATAGACTCAACACCTTGATTGGCATTTTTCCTGTAAAAGCACAATTGAAATTTCTCCAGTATCTAGTTGCACCCGGGACAACTGGTTTGTGGTGGCAAGCACTGTCCACATAGTTGCAAACTGGATACTCCTGACAGTGATTGATATTCTCACTCCAACAGTCTAATCAATAAAAAAGGATCTGTTATCATGTATATGAACTTTCCTACTTTCTGTGTTACCAGTTTGGTGGATATGGGCATCCTGAAGCAATGTAGAAATTGCTTCATCTTTACTGACAACCAGTTAATTCTCAAACTGATACGGTATGTGAGGAATGTATTTACACAATATCACTGGAGGCAAAGCTCTCACATAAAAGTACTCCTAATGTCAATAAGGTTGTCAGTAGTACACATGCTGCACCTATCACTCACAATTCAAAGCAGACATATATACGCACATATACTGAGGCACTTACATGTAACCTTCCTAAACCATAAAGACCTCCTAGACAAAGTACCCATAAGAAATACCCTCAGCAGCCCCAAATACACTCTTTCAAATAACACCCACATCAACACATAGAGCTACATCTCATGGAGCCCCTACCTCTAAGCCCATAAGGCAAGTCACCACACAATCCATCATTCTCGTCATTGGAGACTCCATTGTGAGATGCACTGATGTCCCCTCATCAGGCTGAGTAAGGAGAAAGTTACGGTCAGTTGCTTATCAGGGGCTAGGATCTGCCACATTACACATGCACTCAGGTCATTGGATTATAATTACCAATGCAACTCAGTCATAGTCCATTTGGGAGTAAATGACTTGAGACATATCTCCCTAGTCTATATGAAGAGAGACAATTATAGAGCTTTTGGAATATGTGTCTCAGGCTGGTTTGAGCCTAGCATTGAGCAGTATTTTACCTTCTCCAAGGATGAGTCTCAGGCTGGTATGAGCCTAGCATTGAGCAGCATTTTATCTTCTCCAAGGATGATGATACAATACGAACAAAAGATGATTGACTGTAATAATTGGCTTAGTTTCTGGTGTCATTCTAACAGGGTGCAATATTTGTCAGCATGGAAGGAGATGGTCAACAGACCATGGAGCTTTGCCAGGGATGGTCTGTACCTCTTCCCTCTAGGCTTTCAAATATTAGCTAAAACATTGTCTTCCCCCATAATGTCTTTTTTAGGCAATGCCAAACTGAAAGTACTTCTGATATAGCAAATCAAAACTATGAAAATCTAAAGGTATTACAGCTCAATGCTAGGAGCCTAAACAAAAAAACTCCACTGCCTAGAGGCTCTCTTTACCCTAGAGAATGCTGATGTCTGTGCAGTCTCAGAGATGTGGTTTAAAGGTGGGGAAAGCACACCAACTGTGCATGGTTATAATGCCTTCCACACATTTAGACCAGCTACTTCACAAGCATAGACTAAAGGTGGAAGTGTTTCTATTTGCATTAAAAATAAATAGACATCAAGGCTGGTCAAACAAGACAATGCACTTGAGCTGCTCCATGTTTAAATCACCACAGGTAAAATCCAATACCACTTCCTTGCAAGCTATATGTATCCCTCTATGACCCAGGAAACCCATACCATGTATTTATAGTTATTAGAAACACTAACCATCCAACCTAATACTGTATTCATAGGAAACTTTAATTACGCCACTATTAGCTGTGAATTCTATACGACATCAAATGTACATGCACAGAGATTCCTGGATTTTGTAAACACAAACTTCCTGAACCAAATAGTCAATACATCAACTAAGGGTGCAACCATGCTGGATCTGGTCCTCGCTAATATGGGAGAGTGCTGCATACCCCTTACTGTAATGCCTTCCCTGGTAAGGTCAGACCACAAAATGGTCTCCTTTGAAGTAAAAATAAAACCTGGACCCCCGATAAACTGGGAATATTCAGGACCTATTCTAAGGCTAATCTCCTGCTATTAATTGAGAACCTGGCACAATCTTAAGCCCCTATAAACCCTGAGAACACTTCTGCCTATGCAGAACTGTTCACAGAAACCCTATACAAGCTACAAGCATGTTACTAGCTGTATAGAGGCAGCTGTACCCACAGAAGTACATAACTAACAAAAAACAAGCCACCCTGGTGGAATCACAAAAACAATTGGAGGTATAACATGAGGAAGAAAATCATGGCAAAAATGAGGAGGTGCAGCACCCAGCAGGATAAAAGCACTCTCATCAAACTAAACAAACAACTCAGAGGGCAAATAAAGTCTACCAAAGCCAAATTTGAGATAAGTTTGGCCTCCCAGGCCAAGAACAACCACAAAGCATTATTTAGCTATGTCCACAACCTCAAAGGCAATAAACAATTGTGTGCAAAGCTCATTGTAAATGGATCCACCTATACTGAGCAAGAAGATATAGCAAACCTCCTGGCTGATAAATTCAGCTCCAACTTTACTCCTCTCTCCCCCTCAACCTTCCCTCTGGAAATATCATCAAATATAACTCCCCTACATTCACTAGGGAACAGGTCCTTAACACTCTCTCTAAGACCAAGATCAGTGCATCAATGGGCCCAGACAATATCCCAGGATGCCTTCTAAATAGCATGAAACATGTACTATCAGGGCCTCTGGAATTACTATTTAACTGTAGCCTTCAAACAGACTTCATGCCTCATGAATGGAGATAGGCAACAGTCATCCCTCTGTACAAAGGTGGGCCATCTACAGACCCTGGAAACTACAGACCCATAAGTCTTACTAGTCGTATATGTAAAGCCATGGAAAGAATTATCATGGACATGATCAATAGAGATATAGTAAACCTCCAGACTG